>NC_057801.1:470238134-470306608 GCF_018294505.1 Triticum aestivum
CGGGCATGGGATGGCGCGAGGCGACGGCTCGGGCAAGGGGGCAGGGCGGTGCGACGACGGGGGTGGCACGAGGCTGAGGAGGGGATCGCCGGGAAGGAGGTGGCGGCGCGGCGACGGGGGTGGCACGGGGCGGCGGCGGCACATGGGCGGGGTGGTGTGGGGTGGCGGTAGCTCGGGCATGGGGTGGCGGTAGCTCGGTCATGGGGCGGAAAGAGAGGGGGAACAGAGAGGTGGGGCGCGGGCATTGTTGGCATTTTAGTTAGGGCATGGTTCTTTGTCGTCTGCTAGCAGAAGACAAAGAGCCTAGCTAATGGACGTTAGTTTGGTCACTTTCTTTGTCGTCTGCTAGCCGACGGCAAAGAAAGTGGCCGTTAGGTGGCTCTCGCGAGTGGGCCACCCTCCCTCTTTGTCGTCTGCTAGCTGACGACAAAGCTTCTATGCCGTCCGCTAGCGGACGGCAAAGGGCTAGCCGATGACAAACATGATCTTTGTCGTCATCTCTTTCTTTGTCGTTAGTGTTTTGACGGCAAAGATCTTGATTCTAGTAGTGCGGTCTCATGTGCGTGGACATGTAAGGTTTGTCTAGACCGCTTCATCCCACAATACCGCCGAATTAAAATAAGACGTTGATGGTAAGCAGTATGACTATCACCTCCCACAACTCATTGTGTTCTACTCGTGCATATCATCTACGCATAAACCTGGCTCTGATACCACTGTTGGGAATTGTTGGAGATGCATAGCAGCAAGGGGGAGAGTGTGACTACGTACCCTCGTAGACCGTAAGCGGAAGCGTTTCACAACACGGTTTATGTAGTCGAACTTCTTCGCGCTTCAACCGATGAAGTACCGAACGTACGGCACCTCCGCATTCTGCAGACGTTCAGCTCGGTGACGTCCCTCGCCTTCTTGATCCAGCAAAACATCGAGATAGTAGATGAGTTTCGTCAGCATGACGACATGGTGACGGTGATGGTGAAGTGATCTCTGCAGGGCTTCGCCTAAGCACTACAAAAATATGATCGGGGGTGTAAACGGTGGAGGGGGGGCGCTGCACACGGCTAGGCAATTGTCTTGGCTGTGCTAGGCGCCCCCTCCTCATACATATAGGTGGGAGGGAGAGGGGAGAGGCCAAGGGGCTCCCCAATTAGGTCTGAATCCTACTTGGGCTCCTGCCCTAGGCCGCGCCCCCTGCCATATTTGTCGGAGGGGGGAGGAAAGAGGGGGAGAGGGAAGGAAGGGGGAATCTATTCCACTCTTTTCTTTCCCTTCCCTCTTTCCTTCTTCTCCTAGGCTGGCCATATGGGGGGCGCACCAGCCCCTTGTGGCTGGTGCATTTCCCCTCTTGGCCCATAAGGCCCATATCTTTTGCCGGGGGTGCCTGGAACCCCTTCCGGTGACCCGATAAGTATCCGGTACCCCCCAAAACACTTTCGGTATCCGAATACCATCATCCTATATATATTAATCTTTACCTCTCGACCATTCTGAGACTCCTCGTCATGTCCATGATCTCATCCGGGACTCCGAACAACATTCGGTCACCAAATCACATAACTCATATAATACTATCTCGTCATCGAACGTTAAGCGTGCGGACCCTACGGGTTCGAGAACTATGTAGACATGAACGAGACACCTCTCCGATCAATAACCAATAGCGGAACCTGGATGCCCATATGGGCTCCTACATATTGTACGAAGATCTTTATCTGTCAAACCGTTATGACAACATACATAATTCCCTTTGTCCATCGGTATGTTACTTGCCCGAGATTCGGTCGTCTGTTCATCATACCTAGTTCAATCTCGTTACCGGCAAGTCTCTTTACTCGTTTCGTAATACATCACCTCGAGACTAACTCCTTAGTCGTTTGCTTGCAAGCTTATGATGTGTATTACCGAGAGGGCCCAGAGATACCTCTCTGATACTCGGAGTGACAAATCCTAATCTCGATCGATGCCAACTCAACAAACACCTTCGGAGATACCTGCAGAGCATCTTTATAATCACCCAGTTACGTTGTGATGTTTGATAGCACACGTCATTCCTCCGGTATCAGTGAGTTACATAATCTCATAGTCGAAGGAATATGTATTTGACATGAAGAAAGCAATAGCAATAAAGCTGAACGATCATTATGCTAAGCTAACAGATGGGTCTTGTCCATCACATCATTCTCCTAATGATGTGATCCCGTTATCAAATGACAACGCATGTCCATGATTAGGAAACCTTAACCATCTTTGATCAACGAGCTAGTCTAGTAGAGGCTCACTAGGGACACATTGTTTGTTTATGTATTCACACATGTATTAAGGTTTTCCGATCAATACAATTCTAGCATGAACAATAAACCTTTATCATGAATAAGAAAATATAAAATAACAATTTTATTATTGCCTCTAGGGCATATTTCCTTCACAATTTACTTTTCTTCATCATTCAATCCAATAGATTGATTGGAGCTAGAGCCATCATTTTTCTTCATCTTATTGGGGCTGTTTTTGAGCTCTTCAGTGATGGTTTGCCACTCTAGTTTCCTACTAAATTTCAGCCAATGATAAAGTGGGTGGCTTTTCTCGGTTTGTTGGTACAAACTCGCCACCAAAGTTGCATGCCTTTGAACTCCAATGCCACTTTGGTTCCGGCCAACCACTAGTGTATAGTAACCAATAAAATTGTTGACGCTCTCCTGGACGGTGGACCATCTTAATTGGAGAGAGACCTCACCGCGGTTGGTATAAATGGGGTGTGGCTTCACATAGTACTTTTCCTCATGGTAGAGTTTGTGGATTTTTATCAATATTTGACGCCCTTTTGCTCAGTTTAACATAGTGATCCATGCTTGTGGCCAACCAAGATTCAACCAACAACACATCTTCAAAGGTTGTGAGTGTTGGACCTCTTGGCTTGACTACCTTCCTCTTTTTAGTGTGAGACGTTTGCCCGAATTTAACAAAGGGGAATAAATCATGTTTATCGTTATTTCGTCCTATAATATGTATAACAATTTACTAACATCCCTAGATTTATCCAATGGTATGTGCAACACAAGAAGCAACCAATTCAAATGGCATATGGGGCAAAGAATGTACCGGGTCTTGCTCGGGCATATTGTCGAACAACATGTGAGCATGCCCGGCGGTGCCGTTGCCCGACATCGTCTGTTGCCTTTGGAGTCACGACGACTCGTACAACATCTCCTCGGCGGCGACATCTTCCGTGAAGCCATCTAGGATACCGGAACAGACTCGGGTTGTGCCGACGACTTCTTCCTTCTCTCGACCACGACGGACGAATCAGTGGCGGTTGCCAGACCTGACGTGCCCAAATCTATGTCCTCGTCACAGATATGAGGGACGGTTCGTATGCGTCCGCGGACGTATAGGGGCGGATTTGCCAAGTCTAGCTATAGATGCTCTAATTAAGTGATGGGACGGGAAGGGCAATGGTGTAGATGGAAAGACTGGCTGCGGCGGCCTAGTACGCAGACCATTAAGGGAAAATTTAGAAAAAGTTATACGCAGACTATTGATGAATGGAGAGAGTATCTATAATTTTTGTTATGTTAATACTATATTCATATCATTTACACATAGTTTGGGCACACCTTTAATCATTTTTACGTGCAGCTTAGCGAGGCGTACCAACTGCTCAGTATGTGAGATGTTTCACGGTAATTCCTCTTTTTAGGGACTATTTTTCACGGTAATTCCCAACTTCCAGTATCGTAGCTTCATAATACTCTATTGTAGACACCTGGCATCCTTTCTCTGGCGGGCTTAACTCCAAAAGTTGAGCATTCCAGAAGCAACCTCCAAGCAAAAATAGCTGCCAGTACACTTCAATGTGTATGAGGCCATGATACCGTCGAGGACAAACAGCCAATCACCTCTCGGCGGTCGAAACCAAAAGCTGACCCTACCAACGTTCACTCCGATGAATCTCCTTGTCCATCCTCATTTCTCACGCCCGACATTGGCTCATACCATCGGGACAAACTCTCCAAGCTTGCAGTGGCATGCCAATAAGAAGGCCAACGCTTTAATATGCACACGCATTGCATGGTTACAAAAAACATCATACTGGACTGGCAGCAATAGACAGTCGCTAGTGTCCGTGAGCACCATGGCGCAGCCGAACCACCGGTACGGCGGCCACCGGGACCTGGAAGCCGTGATAGACATGGACCAGCCGGAGAAGCCGACCGCGAAAGGCGGCAGCCGATTCAGCTTCACCGGCGGGCTGGAGTTCACCAGCCTTACGTACACTGTGGTCAAGAAGCAGCGGGGTGTCGGCGGGGAGTGGGAGAAGAAGGACGTGGACCTTCTGCACGAGATCACGGGGTACGCGCCCAAAGGCTGCGTCACCGCCGTGATGGGCCCCAGCGGCGCCGGCAAGTCGACATTCCTGGACGCGCTCGCCGGGCGCATCTCCAGCCTCGACGGCCGCGTGGCGCTCGACGGCGTCGAGATGAGCCCCAGCGTCATCAAGCGTTCGTCTGCCTACGTCATGCAGGACGACCGCCTCTTCCCCATGCTCACCGTCTACGAGACGCTCTTGTTCGCCGCCGACTTCCGCCTCGGCTCCGCCGTTTCCCCCTCCGACAAGAAGCTCCGCGTCGACAACCTCATCGAGCAGCTCGGTCTCACGGTAATTAACCAAGCACGGTACCTGTATTTTACTTTGACAAAAGTAGATCATAGTACGTACGTGCGCACGGAGTGTATACGTGTTAACAGAACAGCTGTGCAGACATCAAGGAACACGTACATCGGGGACGAGGGCACGAGGGGAGTGTCCGGCGGAGAGCGCCGGCGCGTCTCCATCGGCGTGGACATCATCCACGGGCCGGCGCTGCTGTTCCTCGACGAGCCGACGTCGGGGCTCGACTCGACGAGCGCGCACAGCGTGATCGAGAAGGTGCACGACATCGCGTGCGCAGGGAGCACCGTGGTGTTGACCATCCACCAGCCGTCGTCGCGGATCCTGCAACTCCTCGACCACCTCATCATCCTGGCACGCGGCCAGCTCATGTACAGCGGCGGGCCCAAGGAGGTCACCGCGCACCTCGGCCGCATGGGCCGCAAGGTGCCCAAAGGGGAGAACTCCATCGAGCACCTCCTCGACGTCATCCAGGAGTACGACCAGTCCGAGTTCGGCGTCAACGCCCTCGCCGAGTTTTGCCTCACCGGTCTGAAGCCGCGCAAGCTCGCCGCCGAGGGGATCTCCACCGTGTCTAGCATCCCTCCGACACCGGTTGGGCCCGGGGGCGAGGACTTCGATCACAGCCTCAGGAGCCAGCACTCCAAGTCTCCATGGAGCGGCGCGCAGTTCACGCCGTCCCGGCGCCCCAAGAAAGATCAAAGCGGCAAGTCACAGAACCCTCCAAGGTACCCCAAAAACGTTCCTCATCGTGTCGTGTTATGAAGATAGTATGACTCGGTAGCAAGACTGTAGTAGTTGCACTTGCATGTCCGATCGGTCGCATGAACTGCATAGCTTGTCTCCGGGAATCCACAGGTACGGGCCGGAGATCGTGATGGGGACGCCGACGCCGCTGAGCAGCATCTCGGGGTACACGGTGAACGAGGCGGACTACCTGTCGCCGGCGCAGCGCGCGTCCACCACGGGGGCGGCCGGCGTGGGCATCAACGCGCTGGGGCACCGCGGCAAGTTCGCCAACTCGTACGCGGCGGAGGTGTGGGTGCTGATGCGGCGCAACTTCACCAACATCTGGCGCACGCCGGAGCTGTTCCTGTCGCGGCTGATGGTGCTGACAGTGATGGGATTCCTGATGGCCACCATGTTCACCAAGCCCAAGGACAACACGCAGGGCATCACCAACCGGCTGAGCTTCTTCATCTTCACCGTGTGCGTCTTCTTCTTCTCCTCCAACGACGCCGTCCCGGCCTTCATCCAGGAGCGCTTCATCTTCATCAGGGAGACCTCGCACAACGCGTACCGTGCGTCCGCGTACGTGGTCGCCGGGGTGATCACGTACCTGCCGTTCCTCCTGCTCCAGTCCGCCGCGTACGCCCTCATCACCTGGTGGGCCATCGGGCTCCACGGCCAGTTCGTGTACTTCCTCGTCATGCTCTACGCCTCGCTCCTCTCCACCAACTCCTTCGTCGTCTTCATCAGCTCCATCGTGCCAAACTTCATCCTTGGGTAAGCACAATTTTATTTGGGAGGAAATGGATTGGTCCGGGCCAAAGCCCAATTACATATCGGAAAGCTGGGCCAGTTGAACATGTCTTATCGGGCTGGACCAGAATTACATACAGTTTATATCGCAACCTTTTTTTTTAGAGAAAAAAGTTTATATTTTTTTAGGGTAAAAAAAAATGTTTAGAAGGCAACCGTGCTGATGTCTGTTGGACCCAGGTACGCTGCGGTGATCGCGTTCACGGCGCTCTTCTTCCTCTTCTGCGGCTACTTCGTGAACAGCCACAGCATCCCGCAGGGGTGGAAGTGGATGAACACCGTGTCCACGATGAAGTACCCATACGAGGGTCTCCTGATGAACGAGTTCGGCGGAGAGCGGGACTTCTCCTCGAACCCGCCGCTCACCGGCAACGCCATCCTCGAGAGCCTCACCATCAGCGTGGCCAAGGACCGCAAGTGGAGGATGGTGCTCTACCTGCTCGGCTGGGCCGTCTTCTACCGCGTGCTCTTCTACCTCGTCCTCCGCTTCGCCTCCAAGAACAAGAGGAAGTAGCTCAACCGGAAGGGCCGGGCTCCCTGTATCGACATATCATGCTGGTTTGCTAGCTTAATTAATCCGAAGCTCTCTGGTAATCATTCATTTGAATTGACGGGACCACGTACGGATCATGTCAAGATCTCTTTCCAAGATTTGTAGTACTCCTACTGAACTGTAATTTTCAGATAAGACATTGTGTTGATAGAGCGTGCCGTGATTTATTCTGATCAGTATTTTCTCCAATCTGTGGTGTTGTTCGCTCTGATTGCAAGGTCGCACCTCTTGGGTTTGGTCCAGCCGTTTGGGGATGCATATCCTGGTGCGATGACGTGACAGACGGACGTTCTTCTCATGCTAGTGACCCGTAGGCTGGTAGCCTGCAGCCACCACGAAAAGGACCAGGAACTGGCTTTCGTCCCTTTGCTAGCCGGGCCGCCTGGCCAACCGATCTTGATCTCTTTCTCAACGATCCAAATAGACTAAACCTCGGGGAGCAGGCGCCGCTGCCCGGCTCCGACCGCTTCCCCGGCGGCGCCGCCTCGTTCGGTCGTGCTACAGCAAGTAAAACGTTTCCAATTACTCTGCCCGCTGTTTCCAGGTGCCTGACGCGCACAGGATCGTTCAGCCTCTTTTTTCTGAAGTCTGAACAATCTATTTATTGCGGACAGCGATTCTTCAATCCAGAATCTTATCTACACATTATTTTATTTTTCAACAACCCGTTTTCTGAAATCTGACCAATCTATTTATTGTGAACAGCGAGGCTCTGAAAGCGTGGCCTTGCTTGCTAAATTTGTTTGCGCAAAATAGATGCTCATGAGTGCGCAATAGTACTACAAAAAATTGTGTGCCGTCCATTTGAGCCTGACATGCTAACAAGATAACTACCGTTTGCGGTTGGAAGCTCGGAAAATCTTCTAGCAAAGTAGTGGTTCCTGTCTCGTTGACAAGGACACGCACCGTGGAGACAATAATGATTCTGAACTGGAACTGCAAGAAACGTCAAGCAGCCAATCGCGAAAGTGGACAGATCGTTCAGGACGCTAGTGTATGTATAGTGCTTCGGTCGCCCACTCTCACGCTCCCTGCCTTTGTTTGGGCTTCTAGGAGCAGATTTGCACGGAAAAAAGCTAAAGTCCAAACGCATAATTGTTTTATACAGTATATCTTTGGTGACCTCGTGGCTAAAAGATGTGCACAGTGTTAAAACAACTATCCACTCATTTTAGCTGTGAATGTGAAGCAGGTTGGGCTACCGTCCGTTTTTCAGCGCTAACCTTGTCTTTTCACTAAAGTCACGAAGAAATTACCATCCATTAGGATTCCAAGACAAGCCGCTGCGGACTGAACGAAACCAACATCAGTACTACCTCCGTCTTATGAACGTTTGATCTTATATTATGAGACGAAGGGAGTACTTTGCGAAACAATTAACCTCATAGTACCCGCTGAAATGACACAGTGGGGCGTACTGCTAGATTCTAACTAAACGGGGCGATCTTATCAAAGGCGAGCCGACGAGACGAATTTGGCCGGGCTTAAGGGTGTGCTCCCTATACTGATATCAGAGGAGCAAAGTGCATTTGTTCCGGGGAGACTCATCACCGACAACGTGCTCGTGGCATATGAATGTGTACATGCCATACGGAAGAGAAAAAGGAAAAAAACACTGTGTGCCGTTAAATTGGATATGATGAAAACTTATGATAGAGTGGAATGGTCTTTTCTTCAACAAATGATCACTAAGCTGGGTTTTTCTCAATCATGAACAGCCATGGTTATGAGGTGTGTCACTTCTGCAAGATTCTCAGTGAAACTTAATGGTAGTTTATCAGAAGATTTTCTCCCTTCTCGAGGGTTGCGACAAGGAGACCCCATCTCTCCCTATTTGTTCTTATTTTATGCAGAGAGCTTCTCGGCGCTACTCAAGCAGGCACAACGGGAGAGGGAAATACAGGGGGTGTCGTTTGGGCGCACTGGCCCCACAATCACACACCTACTGTTTGCGGACGATAGTATTGTCTTCCTTGAGGCCTCACAGCCGAATTTGGAGCGTCTTCGGCAGATTCTTATCACATATGAGGAGGCATCAGGACAAAAGGTGAATTTGGAGAAGTCCTCCATCTTTTTTGGAAAAGGATGTAATGACGAGGTCAAGGCTAATTTGAAGGGTGTGGTGGGTATACAATCAGAGGCACTTAATGAAAAATACTTTGGGTTACCAACCATGGTGGGCAAGTCCAAAGATGGGTGCTTCAGGTATGTTCAAGAATCTTCTAGAGGGAAGGTAATGGGGTGGAAAGGACAGGGTTTGTCGAAGGCAGCAAGGGAGGTACTTGTCAAGTCGGGGTTGCAAGCAACACCGACGTTCTCGATGAGTTGCTTCCAGCTCTCCAAGAAAATGTGCGGGAAGCTGAAATCTATTTCTTCTAAATTCTGGTGGGGGCGGCTGACGGCGAGCGCAAAGTTCATTGGGTGGCCTGGGACAAAATGTGTACAAGGAAGCAGTCTGGTGGGATGGGCTTCCGGGACTTCGAGATGTTTAATCAATCTCTCCTGGCCAAACAAGTCTGGAGGCTACTAATGTATCCAATACCTTTATGTGCAAAAGTGCTTAAGGCAAGATACTATGAAGATATGGATGTCATGGCTGCTCCTTGTCCACAGGGGTGTTCCTATACGTGGAGAAGCTTGATGCATGGAAGAGACCTGCTAGCACGTGGGCTGATATGGCGTGTTGGGGAAGGGACAAAGATAAACGTGCTCCATGACAATTGGATCCCGCGTAATGGTAGCATGGTGCCGCTGGGTGCCACATATGTACCGAACATTGTAAAGGTTGCTGACCTGCTTACACCGGAAGGCACGACATGGGATGAGGAAAAACTGCTGCAGGTTTTTACTCCGAGTGATGTGCAGGATATAAGACAGATCTTGATCGGAGGACCAGGAAAGGAGGACTTCCTGGCATGGAATTATACTAAAAATGGAGTTTTTTCCGTTCGGTCGGCGTACCACTTGGGTATGTCTCTCAAAGTGGCGTCGAAGGCACTGGCCTCTTCGTCAAGTTCGGTGGCTGAGCATCGGAGCTGGATGGAGCTATGGGCTGCGGACGTCCCCAACAAGGTCAAGATCCATGGTTGGTGTTTGCTAAAAAATGGTTTGGTTGTAGGGGCTGAACTGCTGCGACGGCATGTAAAGCCTGGGGTCTTCTGTATAGCGTGTGGAAGAAAAGAGACAGTTATTCATCGAATGTGGCGCTGCCCTCATTCGATGCAGTTCTGGAAAGTGCTTGGCAATGGTGTTGGGGCGCCCCTGGCGCTGCTGCCCACACATATTGACAGGGTAGATAATATGCGAACCTGGGTGTTGGATTAGCTGGCGGCAGCATCGAATGAGGAGAAGAGGGTGGTCATGAGGGTGTGGTATGAACTGTGGCTTGCAAGGAACAACGCACGGGATAGTGGACGTATAGAGGACCCGAACCTGATTGCAGACAGAGTGATTTATCTTGATCAGGAGTGGGAGGCGATCAAGGAAACTAATGTGAGGCCGCCAACTGTGCGTAACAAAGATGTCTGGACGAAACCAGAAGAAGGGTGGATGAAGGTCAATACTGATGGTGCACTAGCTAAGCAAGGAGGATCAGGAGGAGGTGGAGCGGTCCTTAGAGACCACCATGGCGCGTTCGTGGCAGGAGCGTGCCATTTTTTCCCAGCTACGTCGGATCCAGAAGTTGCCGAGCTCCTAGCATGCCGTCGGGGTGTTCTTCTAGCACAAGAAAATGATGTCCAGAAGGTGGTGTTCGAGATGGACTCGAACGCGGTTCGGAAGATCAACAACATCCAGAAGGATCTCTCGATGATGGGTCAGGTCGTCCAGGAGATCAAGGAGCTACTTACCCAGTTCCAAGAGGTTAGAGTTGTTTGGGTTCGTCGCTCCGCAAACGTAGTCGCTCATAGACTAGCTAGGGAGAGTTGCTGTAGGGAGTTGTGCCATTCTTGGCGCCTTGTAGCGCCAGACTTTGTAAGCTCAGACATTGCCTCTGATGGTGCACTAGAGCCCCTCAAAAAAACAAACAAACAAAGGGTCAGCTGCCTCAGCGTCAGCAGCAGCGGACGATAATATCTTGCAGGGCCCCGACGAACGCAGATGGCTTGGCTCCGTTCAGGTTCGGCGGCGAAAAGATAAGTCTTTACGTCCTTGTCGTTCCCCTTTTCAAAGGAACCAAAGCCCAAGTGCACGTTAAACGTTTATTTAGTCCCACTTACAATTATTTCGGGTTCCACTACTCAAGTGGCCATGTCTTCGTAAACACTCCGCCTCGTCTATTTAGCTCGTCAGTGCGGGTGCAGATCTAAACTGTGTCCTAGGACTAGTAGTGGGCTAGTGGCTGTCCAGCTTGTCCTGCGTGGACTCGTGGCATCGGAGTTTCGAAAATGGGCGTGAGCATCCCAGCCAGCGAGCCGAAGCACCGGCGGCACCATCAAGAAGGGTGCGAGGCCGACGACGGCGGCGAGGAGTCGCCGGCGCTCGCCGCGCTGTACCTGTACGGGGACGTGCTCGAGTCGGTGGTGGAGCGCGTGCCGGCGCCCGACCTCGCCGCCGCGGCGGGGGTCTCGCGCGAGTGGCTCCGCGCGGTGCGGTCCGCGCTGCGCCGGCGCCCGCGGCGGCTGCCCTGGCTCGTGGTCCACCTCCACGGCCGCCGCCGCCGGACCGCGGCCTACGACCCGCACTCCGGCGCGTGGCTCACCGTGCAGGCCCCGCGCCACGCCACGCCGTCGCACGTGCGCCTCCTGCGCGGCGCGCGCGGCGACCGGGTGTGCGCGCTCTCCTGCTCCGGCCTCGACGTCGCCGGCGACCCTCTTGGGACGTCCGCGTGCGTCGCCATGAAGGCCCCCGGCGTGTGGCGCGTCGACCCGGTGCTGGCAGCGGTGGGCGACCGCGTGGTCGCCCTCGGCGGCGCGTGCCAGCTTGCGCTCGCCGAGGGAGAGGACGCCGCCGCGGTGGAGGTCCACGAGCGCGGGAATTGGGCGGCCTGCGATCCGATGCCGGCGGCGCTCCGCGAGTCGGCGGCAGCAACGTGGCTTTCGGTGGCCGCGACGGATCACAGAGTGTACCTCGCGGACAGAACCACCGGGTGTGCGAGCTGGTTCGATCCGTCGATGCGGCGGTGGGGTCCAACCCGTCGCCTCAAACCAGACGCCGGCGTTTCCACGTGGGGCGTCGCGCCTGGTCGCGCCGGCGCCGAGCAGCTCGTCCTTTTCGGAGCGAAGCGCGAAGGCGAGGGGGCAAAGAACAAAGTCGTCATCCAAGCATGGGAGGTGGACGGCGACACTCTGGATCTGCCTCCCGGCGCGGGCCACGACGCAATGCCGAGCGAGATGTCGGCGAGGCTTTTCCCCCACGACGAGGACGAGGAGGACGACGGGGAGACGCTCCCGTCGATCGCGGTGTGCGGCAACGCCACCGGAGGGTACGTGTACAATTCGGCCGAGCCAGCCAACGGCGCCGTGCTCTACGAGCTGCAGGAGGGGAAGACGGGGGGCGCCGTGGAGCGGTGGGAGTGGGTGCCGTGCGCGCCCTCGGTCCGCGCCGAGCCGCTGGGCCGCGTCATCCTCGCGTGCTCGCCGGTGGGGTTGGACGAGCTCGAGCTGTCGCGTGGACTATCACCTCTGGGCCCACAACGTGCATGTGCGGATGTACAGTGAAACACAGTTTTTAGTTAAATAAAATACTCCCTCGGTTCATAAATTTAAGATGCTTTGTATATCATTCCCTCGGTTCATAAACATAAGATGCTTTGTATATCATTCAAGTTTCAGGAATCTTCAAACCCAATGGACTGACTGAAATGAGTGAGTAATAAATACACTAAAGAGCAATGCTATACGGACGACAATGTAAAGACGATTTGTGGACGACGTGTGGCCGGAGCCAATGGCGGTGCCAGAACTGCAGTCTTGTGTAGTCATTTTTAAATTGTGTAGTCAAGTACACAAAATTAAACAAAAAAATTCAACATTTTTGCAAGCATATGCTAGTTTCATCAAAAAGCTGGGTAGTCAATTGACTACCCAGCTGATGAGTGGCTTCGCCACTGGCCGAAGCCTTTCATCGTGTCGGCCGTGTACAGGAGAACCATTGCATCAGCTGTCGTTCAGGAATCGTCCCGTGAATTATTGTCCGCAAAGGAGTTCCTTACACTAAAACGTGTCTATGTATGTTTGATTTTTAAAAAAAATAGAACATCGTGTACTAGTGATTGAAGGGAGTAGATTGTAGATTGAATCAATCAACAACCATCAACCGCTGTTGTGAGCTTTTCTCTTGATGAAACCAAACAGACACCTCGTCACTTGTTTTAGGCGACTAGGGCGGCACCAACGCCGTCACCACACCGACCCTCTCGTCGGCCTCTTGCTTTCGTCGCCGCCTGTCAGCACCTCCGGGGCAAAGTCCCGCATGGTTGCCGGTGGTGACGGGATCTCTTTCTCCTCCACTCCCCTCTCCCCGGGTGATCATGCGACTGCTTCTCGTGAGATCTGTGCGGCTCCGCTGCCGTTCAAGGCTCCACTAATGTTGGATCCTTCTTGGATGTGATTGGTTGCTGCTTCACGTGAGATCTGTCCAGGCAGCTGGTGAGATCCGTGCGGCTCCGCTGCCGTTCAAGGCTCCAATAATGTTGGATCCTTCCTGGATGTGATTGTCTGGCTGCTTCTCACCAGATCCGTCCCCGCGGCTGCTTCTCATTAGATCTGTCCAGGTGGCTGCTCTTGGTGAGATCTGTGTGGCTCCCCTGCCATTCAAGGCTCAACTAATGATGGATCCTTCCTGGATGTGATTGTCTGGCGCTGTTTGTCACGGCTACCAGCTCCTGCCGATGGGTGGTGGCTCCAATCAAACGGGTTCGTCCTGTGGTCGCCGGGGCGAGCCTAAGACGTTCGGACGAGCAATCTCCAGCATGTCCCCACCAGATCCACGGGGATAGCGCTAGTAAGGTTGCGGCATGTGCTCCACCGTTGGTGATGGCAAGTGTGGTGTCAGGATACGGCGGGGTCGTAAGATGGGGTCTCCACTCTGACATGTTGTGACGGTCTCCATGTGACGACGCCAATGAGCAGCGGTCTTCTTCAGGCCTGACCTCTCGAGTTGCGGATTGCGACAACCACTGAAGGGTTTTCGTGAGTGTTCCTCTCTTTAGATTCGGTGGCTGGTAATGTCGACTCCTATAGTCATGCTTGTTGGAAATATGCCCTACATACAATAATAAATTAGTTATTATCATATTTCCTTGTTCATGATAAAAATTTATTATTCATGCTAGAATTGTATTGACTGGAAACTTAAATACATGTGTGAATACATAAACAACGTCATGTACCTAGTAAGCCTCTAAAGACTAGCTCGTTGATCAAATATGATTAAGGTTTCCTAACCATGGACATGAGTTGTCATTTGATAACGGGATCACATCATTAGGAGAATGATGTGATGGACAATACCCAACCATAAGCTTAGCATCATACTCCTTCCGTCCCGAAAAACATGTCGCATGCGTAGTTCATTGCCAATTTTATAAAAAAAAGCCCCTCATAGTTTCAAAACAATCACAAACAAGTCCCTCCACCCCCGTCGTCTTCCTCCGCCGTCGCCCGTGCGTCTCCAGGGGCCGGCGCCGCCAAGCTGCGTGATTGCCGCTCGCCAGGAAGTGTTCCGCCTCCGTCGCCACATACCTTCAACGCCGTCGCCGTCGCCAAGTACTTGCTCCACCACCGCCGCCCAGACTTGCGCCGCCGCAATCCCCTCCCGCGGCGATTACCTGCGGGCGTCGCCGGAATTTGCCACCACGATCCGGGGGAGCAGGAGCTCCCTCTCATCGTCCTAGAGCTCCCACGAGTCCTCCTCGTGCTCCCTCAAGTCCACCTTCAGCTGCCTCCCGTGCGCCACCGCGATCCAACTACGGGCATTGCCGGAGCCGGCCTCCACGATCCGGTGGACAGCAGCTCGCGCGTGTCCTCCGTGGTCTCTCGCGAGTCCTCGTCGAGCTCCCACGCGCCGCCGTGGTGCTCCTTCTCTGCTTGCGTGCCCGCCGGTGGTGCTAGCCCGTGCTGCTGCATCTTGTTTCTCCTCTGTTTCTCCCTTGCCGCCGGTGGAGCTAGCCCGTGCTGCTCCTGCTCCTCTTCCCGTGTTGATGCTACTTCTCCTCTGCCTGTGCTTCTATTGCTGATCTGTGTTGATGCTACTGCTCCTCTGTTGTTGTTGTTGACTGCCGCTGTGACTGCTGCTGCTGGTGCTATTTGCCCTCTGAAGAAGGTACTCCATCAGAGTACTGCTAGCTGAAGAAGGTACACCATCAGATGAAGTGTTTGTTTCCTTTGTGCATGATTCTTTCCAAAATGTGGGAAAAACTAACTGAAAAAAGCATGCATGAGCAAAAATATGAGAGCACATACAGAAAATTGCACACTTCTATGTCTTATAGATACCGCCATTGGAGCTGAATTAATCGAACTGAGCAAGTTTCTTGTATGAGCAAAAATACTAAGCATTCCACCTTACGGCTCACAGCCAATTTGATAATGCATGCGTGGAAATAAACACTCCTGACAGATTACTTATACACACAACAACGTCTGAATTAGGATGCATGACTAAAGATCTCACCAGGTAAATGTTCAGTGGTTAAATGTGCTGTACTTTTGGAGATGGCTGTACTTTTAATGAGGTAAACTGTTCCTATTTAGACAACAATAACACTACAAAGTAGCTAGATGATCTCGCCTACTGGTAAATGCATGCTTATATTTTTCTTAAATAAAAAAGAACAGATTAGATAGAACAAATAGAGCAGTTGTTATCATAGCATCTCTTCAGTTCTTTACTGCAGCCAATTGATTGGAATGTGCTGTAGTTTCAGTTAACTGACAACAACAATTATGCAAAAAATAGTGTTAACTGAATTCTTTGTGTTGCCGCCAGAGCTTGTTTTCCTAAGGAAGGAAAAAGGTAAAATTCAGTTAAAATGTCAGGTTTCAGTTAATCTATACTCCAAACTGTTAAAATTTACCATCAATTTTCACGGTGCAATTGATAGTCATCTGGTGAAATTGAATGTTTGTCTAGATCAATTATTCCTAGCATTGTGGAATTAGAGCAGATCAGCCAATTTTGAACATACGCAATCACTGTACTTTGCTAACTGTCAAACTGTTATGTCACTGAACATATGCAGTCACTAAACATATGCAAATTTGGAGTACTGTTTGGTACTGCTGGAATTACTCTAGTTTGGAGTACTACAGAAATTATGAAAGTTTGGAGTGATTAGTTGAGGTTCTATTCTAACAATGTCAACTTAGGCAGCTCAACACATGCACCTGCACAGAAAATTCAGTTAAACATGATACTTTTTGTTTAATCTAGACATGTGTATGGTTTGTATGGTGGCTCCAGTAATAACTACTCATGATCATATCTACTCATGATCATAATCTGAAAATTGAGTTAAAATGCATTTGAACTTGATGGTGCCATGATCATAATGTCAAAATTCAGTGGCAAAAGTGTTGACAGTAGTACTCCTCCTACCACTAGTAACCTAAAGGCTCTTGTAAGCTAATGAGCCTTTCTATAAATGGTGCCATGGCAGCATTTCTTGTTTGACTTGCATACTCATTTTGTGTGTGTATATTCTTGTTATGCAAATGCAGAAAAGAAGAAATACTTGTAAATAAATATTGGGCTGGCTTTCGCCTGACAAGAAAGAAAGAAACTTAAGCTGGATTTTGTACCAGTAGAGTAGGTGGCCACCGGCAGGTCAAACAAGTTGCAAATTTGCAAGGAAGGAATCCTATATGAAAAATGCCATGCCAGGATCTCCTATATTGTCTAGCTCCTGAAATTCCTGCAGACAGTTGCAATTGCCAGGGCTGAAACACTACAGTGCAAACAAACACCAAGATCCATCAAAAACATAATCAAAGATGGCATGTCATGCTTGGCAATAGCAGAAGTAACATGGACATGGACCAATATGTTGGCATGGCCACTGACCTGTGGCTGGCATCTAGACAACACACACTCATACACTACATTAGATGTACTGTATATTCAACTCAAAATTATTTGCTTTCAAAATTTTGTTTACTGAATTTTGCTTTCACAACTGCTGTCGATCATGGTCATGGTCATTTGCAATCTTCAAGGTATTTCAGCTGCTGCCATGGCACAAATTCTAGCTAAGCATAGTCCTCTTGGAGTACTAGCAGAAGTGAAATTCAGTGGTACATCTCACATTCAGTGAAGTGGTTCAGAAACTAGTGGTTCAGTAAACATAGAGTAGTGGAGAAAATTCAGTAAACATGGAGTAAATTCAGTAAACATAGAGTAGAGAAGAGAGGTTCAAACCCAGGCAGTAGGACCTGGAGATGATATGCAGTAGTGGAGAAAACATGTAGCCGCCGCTGCTGCTGCCAAGTGAGAAGGCATGACCCACTTGTGCCGTGGACAACCCAGCCACGGTGTCGCAGGCGCGAGTCTTCCACCAGAGAAACAACGAAGAAGACGCCGCCGCGATCGTATTCCTTGTGGAGTTGTCGTCGTCGTCTTCCAGGCTCGCAAATCAACGACCTTTAGCTTGTCGTCATCGTTGGGCTCGTCGACGTTTAGCTTGCTGCATCTCCTGTCGTCGTCGGGCTCGTCGGCCTTTAGGTTGTTGGTGGTGGTCCGGATCCAGTGCCTTCGGGCTCGCCGACACTAGTTCCGACGCAGCCGGAGCAGAGCACGGCGGTAGCTGGGGAAATCGAACGTTTTTCTTGAGGAAGGGGGAGGCATGCGAGCGGAAGCTGCGGTGGCGGAGCAGGAGGCAACTGCGGTGGGGGAGCGGGGGAGCAGGGAGCTACGTTGGGGGGAGCAGGGCAGCTGCGGCGGCGGGGAGCAGCGCAACTGCGGCTTCTGTCTGGAGGAGGACGACGAGGGAGCGCGGGTTTGGTCGGGAGAAACCAGAGGGGGTTCTTGCAAATTTGCCCTCACGACATGTTTTTCAGGACGGAGGGAGTATCATATCACTTAGTTATTTGCTACAACTTTCTTCATATCAAGTATATGTCCCTTAGACCATGAGATCATGCCACTCCCGGATACTGAAGGAATACCTTGTGTGCTATCAAACTTCACTTCGTAACTTGGTGATCATAAAGGTGCTCTACAGGTATCTCCGAAGGTGTTTGTTGGGTTGCGTGGATCAAGACTGTGATTTGTCACTCCTTATGACGGAGAGATATCTCTGGGCCGTCTCGGTAATATAAAATCACAAGAAGCTTCATGTGACTAATGAGTTTAGTCACGGGATCTTATATTATGGAACGAGTAAAGAGACTTGCCGGTAATGTTATTGAACTAGGTATGGACATATCGACGATTGAATCTCGGGCAAGTAACATATTGCGGGACAATGGGAATTGCATCCGGGATTAACTGAATCCTTGACATCGTGGTTCAACCTATAAAGATCTTCATGGAATACGTAGGAACCAATATGGGCATCCAAGTCCCGCTATTGGTTATTGACAGGAGAGGTGTCTCGGTCATGTCTACATGATTCCTGAACCCGTATGGTCGCACACTTAACGTTCGGAAGCGCTAGTGTAGTATTGAGATATTAACAATGGAAAGTATAAAGGTTGTTTGGAGTCCCGAATGGGATCCGGGCATCACAAGCAGCTTCGAAATGGTCCGGATGTAGAGATTTATATATGGGAAGTTTTATTCGGGGTTTCAACGGCGGTCCACCGGGAGTGAACTGGGGGCACCGAAGGGTTCCGAGGTGACATTGGGGTAATCTATGCATAGGGATTATGTACGTTTTCGTCCTTGTTTCTCCGGTAGAAATCTTGGGGCACTCTTTGAGGTTCTTTGTGTTGGATTGAATATTATGAATCTGAAGTTGTTTGATGCATATCATATAATCAACTCACGGATACTTGTGGTGACATTGAAGTATCTAGGTGACATTAGAGTTGGTTGATGTGTATCATATGGTGTTATTTTAGTACGAACTCTAGGGCTGTTTGTGAAACTTATAAGAATAGCTCAATAGATCGATCTGAAAAGATAACTTTAAGGTGGTTTCGTACCCTACAAACAGTTTCATCTTATGTTCTCCGCTAGATAAGAACTTTGGAATGATTCTTCGTCGCACGTTGAGGGATTGTTATGTGATTCAACTATGTTAGCATTATTGAGAGATTGCACTAGTGAAAGTATGAACCCTAGGCCTTATTTCCAGGCATTGCAATATCATTTGTGCACACTTTTTTGTCACTTTGTACCTTGCTATTTTGTATTGTTCCTATTACAAAAATCAATATCTACTATCATACTACAATGTATCACTATCTCTTTCACCGAACTAGTGCATCTATACAATTTACCATTGTATTTGGTGTGTTGGGGACACAAGAGACTCTTTTTTATTTGGTTGCGGGGTTGTTTGAGAGAGACCATCTTCATCCTATGCTTCCCACGGATTAATAAACCTTAGGTCATCCACTTGAGGAAAAATTGCTACTGTCCTATAAAACTCTGCGCTTGGAGCCCCAACACCAGTCTACAATAATAAGTTGTGTAGTAGAAAGCAATGGATCAGGCGCCACTGCACCTTAGGCCCATGTGACTAGGGGGGACCCCAAGGGTGGGGAGGCGCCCTGCGCCCCGCCTGGCTTGGGGGCAAGCCTTTCCCCTTGGTCGCCCCTCCCTCACCCCTATATATAGTGGGGAGGCATAGGGGTGGCTGTCGCCTTCCACCTCGGCCCCCGTCTCTCCTACCTCCTCCCACCTTTCTCTGGTACGAGCTTGGCGAAGCCCTGCTAGAATTCCGTTGCCACCATCACCACCATACTGCCTTGCTGGTTCCAATCTCATCTAGCTCCTATCCCCCGCTTGATGTATCAATAAGGAGAGGATGCCATCGAGCTGAACATGTGTTGAACTCAGAGGTGTCGTTCGTTCGACACTAGATTGGATTGGATCACGAAGAGTACGACTACATCAACCACATTACATACACTAACCCTTTCGGTCTACAAGGGTACATAGACACACTCCCCTCTCGTTGCTATGCATCTCATAGATTAGATCTTGGGTGTCACTACAAAAAAAAGACACACCCGTGACATTGTGCCCCAACAAAAACTTTTTCTGTCATGGATATGACACTTCTATGACGATAATTGTGACAAAAATGTATCATCGTAGGTATGGCGGGCTCCTACTTCTATGGAAAAAATAATGACAGGAAATGGGCTTTTCGTCCTGGGCGGGCCGGAGACGCACCTGCATGAGATTCTTTGGGTCGTCCATGACGTAAAAAATCATGGTAGAAGTGAGGGCGAGAAATTTTTGGGGAGTTCCCAGTTACGATGGGTGGTCGGGGTCGAGCAATGTAGTGTGGTTTGCATGTTTGCCTCGTACGCGCGTGTGTGTGAGGCGTTTGCTAACAGAACCCGAGTGAGGCATTCGCTTATCGAACCCGAGCAAGGCATTCGCTCACTGAACCCGAGCGATCGTACTAGCTACGTACTAAACACGAGCGATCAATCCCACTATGTACTGAACCCGATCGATCGATCCCTTTGCTGCTAACTGAACCCGCGTGATTCCTTTGCTGCTAACTGGAACCCAACCGATTCCTCCGCTGCTACTGCTAACTGAACCCGAATGATTGATCGCTGTTGCTGCTTACTGAAGTCGATCCATTGATGTGTTGCATCGAGCCCTCGTGTGAGATGTAGTAGCTAGCTGGTTGGGTTGCCTCTCTATGAACAGTGACGGTTGCTGATGCACGCGCGATAGGTAGAATGAGTGGAGTCGTGGTGAGTTGACCTACCCGGTTGGTTGGATGTGGATGAATAGTTCCCACTACCGCCGACCGCTCATACGCCCAACCCCAACCGGTGGGGGTTTGATAAACTGGACCCCTGCCATGTAGGCGGTTGCAACTAGATGAACAGGACCTCGAGGAGGCCGCCACACTCCAGCGAGTTGGGTGGATGAATAGTATTTGATGAGTATAGGGGTTACAAGAGTTGATCTACCTTGAGATCGTAATGGCTAAACCCAAGCTTGTCTAGCCTATGAATATTGTCTTCTTGCATGCGGTCTAAACCCTCTGGTTTATATAGATACCGAAGGGGCCTAGGGTTGTATAGAGTTGGTTCACAAAGAAAGGAAATAGCATATCCGAACACCCAATCTTGCCGTTCATGCATACAGGAGTCCTAACAGGACACGGGAGGTGGTCTTCTTCCTTCATCTTTACAGCCCATCTGTCCGGCCCATATTGAATAGGCCGGCCGCCCGAGAACCCCCTAGTCCAGGACTCCTTCAGTAGCCCCTGAACCAGTCTTCAATGGCGACGTGTTCGGCATGCGGATTGTCTTTGGCATTGCGAGGTGGGTTCCTCTCCTTGAATACCATACATCAGATTTCCCTTATAAAAGAACTGTATTCGACTCTGTATAATTAACACAACCCTTAGCCACGAAGGCAAAATATAAAAAGTAGGAATAGTGTCTTTACTGACAACTTTTTCCAACGAAGCATCAGACTTGACTCTTCAGTGTTTTATATCATTTTCACACTCCTTGTTTCGTGTTTCGAGGCTGAGCCCCCTTGGCCCGTCTTGTCAAAACAGAGATCGTGCCCACTTATTACGGGATTCTCATCAATGGGATTTGGGTAACCCAACCGATCATGGCGCACACTCTCATTGGGAATAGGCGACTTTTAAGGCCTAAGTGGGGGGACGGTTGGCATTTTCACCACCTATAAGAGGGCAAAAGATTCCTCCTTTCTTCCCCACGCCTTCTTCCAGCCTCTACCTTCCAATCTCCCAAGCTCCAGGGCACGAAAAAGCTCTCGTCTTCCTCACTGCCACCACCTTCTCCAGCCATGGCCGGGTCAGGCTCCAAGGGCAAGTGGGAGGCCTCCTCTATCACGAATAAGGACGTGAAGGAACTCCGAAGCACGGGGTACCTAGCTGCAAACATTGCGCACATGCTTCCTGACAAGGACCAAGTCATCCCCACTCCGGCGCCCGACGAAAGAGTTGTCTTCCTCCCCCATTTCCTTAGGGGGCTTGGATTTCCACTCCACCCCTTCGTCCGCGGCATTATGTTCTACTACGGGCTAGATTTCCATGATCTAGCCATGAATTCTTTCCTCCACATATCGGCGTTCATCGTCGTGTGTGAGGCTCTGCTCCGCATCCCACCACACTTCGGCCTATGGCTCAAAGTCTTCAACGTGAAGCCAAAGATGGTCGACGGACAACATGCGGACTACGGCGGGGCCATGGTAAGCAAGTTGCCCAACGCCACATGGCCCAAAGGGGCTTTCATTGAGACCGTCAAGGTCTGGCAGCAGGAGTGGTTCTACATCACAGAACCCCGCCGCGGCAACTGGGTAGCAATTCCAGAGTTCAGATTTGGACCCCCCATGAGGCTCACTTCATGGACTGCTAAGGGCCTCCATTGGGGGTCCCAGACGGTGGTGCAGATGCTGCAGAAGCGCATCACCAATGTGCTGGGCAAAAACATCGGTCTCACCAATGTGGTGCAGATCATGCTCTTCTGCCGCGTCCTCCCCTGCAAACGTCGGGCCTCCCACATGTGGGAGTTCAATCCAGAGGCGTAGCAGACCCTGAAGCGCTTCTTCGGCACCATGCATGAAGAGATATGGAAGTTGCTCTTCAAGGCCCATGAAGACCGAGGACATCAGGCTCGACATTGAGAATCCGTCCTTAGAGGTAATTATTAACTTTTCTGAAGACGTATTCGGTCAATGTTTTAATCAATAGAGATCTTATCAGCTCACTTCCTCACAGGGCTGGACAACAAAGGTGGAGCGGATCGACAGTACAGCTGTGCTGCCAGAAGACCCAGCCACTCCCCAGCTGACCGAGATGCTGGTCCCGGTGCCCTATCAGGCACCGGAGAAGAAGGGCAAGGACCCAAGGGCGACCCCCGCCGTAGAGGCCCTTCGGACGCTGTGTCCGGAGAGACCAAGATCGTCTCCTCTCATGAGGGAGACGAGGACGAAGAGGAGGAGGAGGTGGAAAGCGACTCCCCCCGCAAGTGGAGGAGGAAGAAGAGGACGACCTCTGAAGACCCAGAGGGGGTGGCGCTGAAGAGGGGGAAGATAACCCGTTCGGTCAGTTCGGACTCAGAGTCTGAACACATTCCCAAGAGATCCCCCAGGGTGAAGCCCTTGGCCGAATCATAAGTATCAGAAATCTTACTCTTCAACTCCATTTGTCATGTAAGCTATATTATTGTTTGCTTTTCAGCCCTCCCCGTGAGATTCTGAACACCCCCTCTTCGGAGGGGAACTCCCTGGCGCCTGAGCAGGAGGAGAGCGGCGCGCCAGCGAGCCCCCTCGCCTACCGCCATGGAGGACACCGAGGTGTTGTCCCGAAGGACTTCTCCTGGCCGAGGAGGAACGAACGAGGCCGTAGAGAAGGCGCCTGAGGTTGACACCTTGGTCAGTGAAGACCTGGGGGAGGCAACCCCCACGACCAAAAACAATGGGGATCCCTATCAGTCCGGACCCCCGCCACACACCATTCCGGAGACCCACACGGCTTCGGGAAGGGATGCGCAGCCCCCTTCGAGAGAGGGGGAGGAGCAGTAGCTCCATCAGCGGCCTCCGTTATTCTGGAGGCTGTTCATGCTTTGGAGGAAGCGCTGCAACGCGCTTCCATCATGGAGGAGCACCGCATCCTGATGGGTGCAGTTATGGAGAAGGTTCAGTCTACAGAAAGCGGATTGAACAAAGCCTTCAACAGCCTACTAATGGGCTTTGAGGTATGCGGCGTAATGCTCTAAAATATTTTTCATATGATAGGATGAACCCGTATATAGACAGTAGCCCCTGAGACTCTGTCCGGATTAGAATAATTCAGGGATCCCATGACAATTCAGACATTAGTATACTGTGCTAATGTGTGTAACAGGCATCCATGTTGGCAGCTACTGCCCAGGCCGCAGAGGTTTCTGAGCTGAATCGGAAGCCGCGAGTGGCAGATGAGGAGCTCGACCGCATCAACAAGTGGTTCGAGGAGACGCAAGGTATGCGGAAGTTAAATATCAGAAGCCACATGTATAGTGAGTCTTTTAATCTCATTGGTTCTTGTGATTATGATCACAGTTGGCGTAGCCGAGGTCGAGTCCCTCAAAGGCGCGCTTGCCCAAGCCAAGGAGGCGGAGGCAAATAAAGCAGCCGCTGACAAGGCGGCTAAGGAGCTGGAGGCGGAGCAAACTGCCCGCCGCCAACATGAAGCTCGGGTGGCCGAAGTCAAGAAAGAGCTCAAGGACGCCATCACCAAGTACGAGTCCTTGGAGCAGAAGACTTTGGACCAAGCATCCAAACTCGCCAAGGCTCTCCAGGATTGTAAGGAGGCCCGGGTTGAGTCCCAGAGCACCCTCGAGGAGATCCAATAGGTGAGGCACATAGCGGCTGGTAAGGCCTTTCTTCTGCAGAGTAAATTTGGAAGTAGGAGGTATATCTTGCTGACCCGAGTTTGGAGTTCTCTAGGCGGGTTTGCGGATCTTCCGAGGAGTGTCGCCGATGCCGTGCAGTTCTTTTGAGCCCAGGAGGGGAGCTCGACCGAGAAGCTGTTCTGGTCGCAGTATCTCGCACCGGAGCATCCGACGCCCCTCAACGACCAGCTGAAGCAGCTGACCGAGCTGCATAGGGTGGCCGGCTTGTCCATGAAGGATCTAATAGTCCAACTTTGGCTAGCTGAGCCCATGCCCAGCGGCTATTTCGGTCTCATGAAGCGGCTTGTCAACGTGCATCCTCGGATCGACACCATATAGCGGTCGGCCTGCATAGAAGGTGGCCGGATGGCCTTCGCCCGCGTCAATGTGCAATGGGCGAAGATGAAGGACACCAAAGTGGCGACCTCACGTCCACCCGAGGGCAAAGATCATCGAAAGCCGGAGAGGTACTTTGAAGATATCCTGGAAGGGGCCCGAATAGTAGAGGGCCAGTGTTCGAAGGACATTATATTTGATTAGATGTATTCGGGTAGAAGAAACTTTGTTATGAATCTGCGCTATGATTGTGCCTTTTGTGTTAATTTATCCTCCTGTGCGGCCGTTTATTGTTCATTTTCTGAAGTTGCCAGTCGTCGGCTTCTGCCCCCATGTAAATACTACAGGGGTGTTCGTGAAAGCATGGCCACACTTTATCCAACGTCTTGGTCCGTAGAGGAGGCGTCCGCATGGTGAATTGGGCAATCAGACTATGCAGGTTTATTACCTTCACTTAGCCATAGGAGTCCATTGGTGGGGTTAAGTACTAACCCCTGTTGCATTGTGCGGCTATCCAGATTACGGTGCCTTTGCAACATGGCTGGTCGAAGTCCAGCCCCTCGTGTGACACGGAAAGAATCGCTAATGATTTGTAGTATAACACTAAGTCACCGGATCACTGCAATCATGATCATTGCAACAAATAGTAGACATAGCAAAACTAGCATCCCCAAGCTTAGGGTTTTGCATATCATTAACATAATTGACATCAATAGAATTTATAGTAAAATCATTGCAATCATGCTTTTTATTCAAGGAGCTATCGTGAATCACTTCATAAAGCACTTCATCACAATTTTCAGATTCAGGGATTTCAAGCAAAACCTCATAAAGATAATCTAGTGCACTCAAATCACTAGAAATTGGTTCATCATAATTGGATCTCTTAAAAAGATTAGCAAGTGGATGAGGATCCATAAACTTTTAGCAAGCAAAGATGCAAGAAAAAATAAGGCACATGGTAACACAAGCAAACAAAAGATCGAACGGAAGGAAGGCAAAGAAAAGGGCGAATCTTTTCGAAAATCGTTTTAGAAGTGGGGGAGAGGAAAGCAAGAGGCGAATGGCGAATAATGTAATGCAATGGAGAAGAGTTTATGATTGGTACTTGGTATGGCTTGACTTGGCGTAGATCTCCCCGACAACGGCGCCAGAAATCCTTCTTGCTACCTATTGAGCTTGCATTGGTTTTCCCTTGAAGACTAAAGGGCGATGTAGCAAAGTAGCATAAGTATTTCCCTCAGTTTTGGGAACCAAGGTATCAATCCAGTAGGATACGCCGCACAAGTCACCGAGTACCTACACAAACAACCAACCACTTGCACCCAACACGATAAAGGGGTTATCAATCCCTTCACGATCACTTGCAAAAGTGAGATATGATAGAGATAGATAAATGGTAAAGTAAATTATTTTGGTATTTTTGGTTTATAGATTGGAAAGTAAAGATTGCAAAATAGTAGATCGGAAACTAGCAAGATGTAAGCAAGATGCAATAATATGTAAAAGAGACCCCGGGGCCATAGGTTTCACTAGTGGCTTCTCTCAAGATAGCAAATATTACGGTGGGTGAACAAATTACTGCCGAGCAATTGATAGAAAAGCACATAGTTATGACGACATCTAAGGCAATGATCATGAACATAGGCATCACATCCGTGTCAAGTAGACCGACTCCTGCCTGCATGTACTACTATTACTCCACACATCGACCGCTATCCAATGTGCATCTAGAGTATTAAGTTCATAAAGAACGGAGTAACACATTAAGCAAGATGATATGATGTAGAGGAATTAACTCAAGCAATATGATGAAAATCCCATCTTGTTATCCTTGATGGCAACAATACAATACGTGCCTTACTTCCCCTACTGTCACTAGGAAAGGACACCGCAAGATTGAACCCAAAGCTAAGCACTTCTCCCATTGCAAGAAAGATCAATCTAGTAGGCCAAACTAAACCGATAATTCGAAGAGACTTGCAAAGATATCAAATCATGCATATAAGAATTCAGAGAAGAACCTTCATAGATAATCTTGATCATAAATCCACAATTCATCGGAACTTGGCAAACACACCTCAAAAGAATATTACATCGAATAGATCTCCAAGAACAACGAGGAGAACTTGGTATTGAGAATCAAAGAGAGATAAGAAGCCATCTAGCTAATAACTATGGACCTGAAGGTCTATGGTAAACTACTCACGCTTCATTGGAGAGGTAATGGTGTTGATGTAGAAGCCCTCCATGATCGAATCCCCCTCCGGCAGGACGACGGAAAAGGCCCCTAGATGGGATTTCATGGGTACAGAAGGTTGCAGTGGTGGAAAAGTGGTTTCGTTGCTCTCCCTGATGTTTTCAGGGTATAAGAGTATATATTGGCGAAGGAACTAGGTCAGGGGAGACACGAGGGGCCCATGAAGGTGGGGGGCGCGCCCTACCCCCTGGGCGCGCCCTCCTGCCTCGTGGCTTCCTCGTCGTGTCTCCAACTTCATCTCCAAGTCTTCTGGTTTGCTTTCGGTCCAAGAAAGATCATCGCGAAGGTTTCATTCCCTTTGGACTGCGTTTGGTATTCCTTTTTTGCAAAACTCTAAAATAGGCAAAAAAACAGAAACTGGCACTGGGCCCTCGATTAATAGGTTAGTCCAAAAAATAATATAAAATAGCATATTAATGCCCATTAAACATCCAAAACAGATAATATAATAGCATGGAACAATAAAAAATTATAGATACGTTGGAGAAGTATCAAGCATCCCCAAGCTTAATTCCTGCTCGTCCTCGAGTAGGTAAATGATAAAAACAGAACTTTTGATGTGGAATGCTACCTAACATATTTATCCATGTAATTTTCTTTATTGTGGCATGAATGTCAGATTCAAAAGATTCAAAACAAAAGTTTAATATTGACATAAAACAATAATACTTCAAGCATACTAACAAAGCAATCATGTCTTCTCAAAATAACATGGCCAAAGAAAGTTATCCCTACAAAATCATATAGTCTGGCTATGTTCTATCTTCATCACACAAAGTATTTAAATCATGCACAACCCCGATGACAAGCCAAGCAATTGTTCCATACTTTTGATGTTCTCAAACTTTTTCAATCTTCACGCAATACAAGAGTGTGAGCCATGGATATAGCACTATAGGTGGAATAGGATGGTGGTTGTGGAGAAGACAAAAAGGAGAAGATAGTCTCACATCAATTAGGCGTATCAATGGACTATGGAGGTGCCCATCAATAGATATCAATGTGAGTGAGTAGGGATTTCCATGCAACGGATGCACTAGAGCTATAAGTATATGAAAGCTCAAAAAGAAACTAAGTGCGTGTGCATCCTACTTGCTTGCTCAGGAAGACCTAGGGCACTTTGAGGAAGCCCATCATTGGAATATACAAGCAAAGTTCCATAATGAAAATTCCCACTAGTATATGAAAGTGACAACATAGGAGACTCTCTATCATGAAGATCATGGTGCTACTTTGAAGCACAAGTGTGGAAAAAGGATAGTAACATTGTCCCTTCTCTATTTCTCTCTCTCTTTTTTTGGGGCCTTCTCCCTTTTTTAAGGCCTCTTTTTTTTGTCCGGAGTCTCATCCCGACTTGTGGGGGAATCATAGTCTCCATCATCCTTTCCTCACATGGGACAATGCTCTAATAATGAAGATCATCACACTTTTATTTAGTTACAACTCAAGAATTACAACTCAATACTTAGAACAAAATATGACTCTATGTGAATGCCTATGGCAGTGTACCGGGATGTGCAATGAATCAAGAGTGACATGTATGAAAAAAATTATGAACGGTGGCTTTGCCACAAATATGATGTCAACTACATGATCATGCAAAGCAATATGACAATGATGGAGCGTGTCATAATAAACGGAAGGGTGGAAAGTTGCATGGCAATATATCTCGGAATGGCTATGGAAATGCCATAATAGGTAGGTATGGTGGCTGTTTTTAGGAAGGTATATGGTGGGTGTATGGTATCGGCGAAAATCGCGCGACACAAGAGAGGCTAGCAATGGTGGAAGGGTGAGAGTGTGTATAATCCATGGACTCAACATTAGTCATAAAGAACTCACATACTTATTGCAAAAGTCTATTAGTTATCGAAACTAAGTACTACACGCATGCTCCTAGAGGGATAGATTGGTAAGAAAGACCATCGCTCGTGCCCGACCGCCACTCATAAGGAAGACAATCAATAAATAAATCATGCTCCAACTTCATCACATAACGGTTCACCATACATGCATGCTACGGGAATCACAAACCTTAGCACAAGTATCTCTCAAATTCACAACTACTCAACTAGCATGACTCTAATATCACCATCTTCATATCTCAAAACAACCATAAAGAATCAAACTTCTCATAGTATTCAATGCACTTTATATGAAAGTTTTTATTATACCCATCTTGGATGCCCATCATATTAGGATTAGTTTTATAACCAAAGCAAATTACCATGATGTTATAAAAGACTCTCAAAATAATATAAGTGAAGCATGAGATTTCAACAATTTCTATAAAATAAAAACACCGCCGTGCTCTAAAAAGATATAAGTGAATCACTAGAGCAATATTGTCTAGCTCAAAAGATATAAGTGAAGCACATAGATTATTCTAATAAATAACGATTCATGCGTGTCTGTCCCAAAAGGTGTGTACATCAAGTATGATTGTGGTAAACTAAAAAGCAAAGACTCACATCATACAAGACGCTCCAAGGAAAACACATATCATGTGGTGAATAAAAATATAGCCTCAAGTAAAGTTACCGATAGACGAAGACAAAAGAGGGGATGCCTCCGGGGCATCCCCAAAATTAGGCTTTTGGTTGTCCTTGAATTTTACCTTGGGGTGCCTTGGTAATCCCCAATATTAGGCTCTTGCCACTCCTTATTCCAAAGTCCATCAAATCCTTACCCAAAACTTGAAAACTTCACAACAGAAAACTCAACAGAAAATCTCATGAGCTCCGTTAGTATAAGAAAATAAATCACCACTTTAAGGTAATGTTGTGAAGTCATTTTTTATTTATATTGGTGTAAAATCTACTGTATTCCAACTTCTCTATGGTTCATACCCCCCGATTCTACTCATAGATTCATCAAAATAAGCAAACAACACGCGAAAAACAGAATCTGTCAAAAACAGAACAGTTTGTAGTAATCTGCAACTCTAAAATACTTCTGTAACTATAAAATCATACCAAATTAGGAAAACCTGAAAAATTTGTGTAACAATCCAGATAAAAAAGAATCAGATCCAAATCATGTTTATTTTAATTTTCAAAACTAATTTACTAAGCGCAAAAGTTTCTGATTTTCAGCAGGATCAACACAACTATCACCGTAAGCTATCCCAAAGGTTTAACTTGGCACGAACACTAATTAAAACATAAAAACACATATAACCAGAGGCTAGATGAATTATTTATTAATAAACAGGAGAAAAAAAATCAAGAACAAAAATAAAATTGGGTTGCCTCCCAACAAGCGCTTTTCTTTAAAGCCTTTTAGCTAGGCGTTGATAATTTTAAAGATGCTCACATGAAAGATAGCAATTGAAACACAAGGAGAGCATCATGTAGCATGTGAAAAACACATATAAGTCTAACATACTTCCTATGCATAGGCATTTTATAGGAAAACAAATTACCAAGACAAGCAAGATCTAGCATATGCAAGGAAGAAGAAAGAAGCAATAGCAATCTCAACATAACGGGAGGAATTTTAGTAACATGAAAATTTCTACCACAATATTTCCCTCACTCATTGTAATTGCATGTGGGATCATAAGAAAATTCAACAAAATAGCAATCACATGACATATTCATACCACGATCCACATGCATGCAAAGTTGACACTCTTCCAAAATAGTGGGATTAACATTAACTAAAGTCATGACCTCTCCAAACCAACTTTTATCAAAAAATTCATAAGATTGAACATTCTCCAAATATGTGGGATCTAAAGTTGACACTATTCCAAACCCACTTTCAATATTATTGCAAACATTATTATCAATCTCATATTCGTCATGTGGCTTAAATAAATTTTCAAGATCATAAGAAGAATCACCCCAATCATGATCATTGCAACAAATAGTAGACATAGCAAAACTAGCATCCCCAAGCTTAGGGTTTTGCATATCATTAACATAATTGACATCAATAGAATTTATAGTAAAATCATCACAATCATGCTTTTTATTCAAGGAGCTATCGTGAATCACTTCATAAAGCACTTCATCACAATTTTTAGATTCACGGAGTTCAAGCAAAAACTCATAACGATAATCTAGTGCATTCAAATCACTAGAAATTGGTTCATCATAATTGGATCTATTAAAAAGATTAGCAAGTGGACGAGGATCCATAAACTTTTATCAAGCAAAGATGCAAGCAAAAAGAAGGCACATGGTAACACAAGCAAACAAAAGATCGAACGAAAGGAAGGCGAAGAAAAGGGTGAATCTTTTTGAAAATCGTTTTAGGTGTGGGGGAGAGGAAAACAAGGGACGAATGGCGAATAATGTAATGCAAGGGAGACGAGTTTATGATGGGTACTTGGTATGGCTTGACTTGGCGTAGATCTCCCCGGCAACGGTGCCAGAAATCTTTCTTGCTGCCTCTTGAGCTTGTGTTGGTTTTCCCTTGAAGAGGAAAGGGTGATGCAGTAAAGTAGCGTAAGTATTTCCCTAAGTTTTGAGAACCAAGGTATCAATCCAGTAGGAGACGACGTACAAGTCCGAATAGCTACACAAACAATCAACCACTTGCACCCAACACGATAGAGGGGTTGTCAATCCCTCATGGTCACTTGCAAAAGTGAGATAAATAGAGATAGATAAACGGTAAAGTAAATACTTTTGGTATTTCCGGTTATAGATTGGAAAGTAAAGATTGCAAAATAGTAGATCGGAAACTAGCAACATGTAAACGAGATTCAATAACATGTAAAAGAGACCCAGGGGCCATAGGTTTCACTAGTGGCTTCTCTCAAGATAGCAAATATTATGGTGGGTGAACAAATTACTGCCAAGCAATTGATAAAAAAGCGCATAGTTATGATGACATCTAAGGCAATGATCATGAACATAGGCATCATGTCTGTGTCAAATAGACCGACTCCTACCTGCATCTAGTACTATTACTCCACACATCGACCACTATCCAGCATGCATCTAGAGTATTAAGTTCATAAAGAATGAAGTAACGCATTAAGGAAGATGACATGATGTAGAGGAATTAACTCAAGCAATATGATGAAAACCCCATCTTTTTATCCTCGATGGCAACAATACAAGACGTGCCTTGCTGCCCCTACTCTCACTGGGAAAGGACACCGCAAGATTGAACCCAAAGCCAAGGACTTCTCCCCATTGCAAATAATATCAATCTAGTATGCCAAACTAAATCGATAATTCGAAGAGATTTGCAAAGATATCAAATCATGCATATAAGAATTCAGAGAAGAACCAAATAATATTCATAGATAATCTTGATCATAAATTCAAAATTCACCGGATCTTGGCAAACACACCGCAAAAGAATATTACATCGAATAGATCTCCAAGAACATCGAGGAGAACTTGGTATTGAGAAACAAAGAGAGAGAAGAAGCCATCTAGCTAATAACTATGGACCTGAAGGTCTGTGGTAAACTACTCACGCTTCATCGGAGAGGTAGTGGTGTTGATGGAGAAGCCCTCCATGATCGAATCCCCCTCCGGCAGGACGCCGGAAAAGGCCCCTAGATGGGATCTCATGGGTACAGAAGGTTGCGGCAGTGGAAAAGTGGTTTCGTGGCTCCCCCTGATGTTTTCAGGGTATAAGAGTATATATAGGCGAAGGAACTAGGTCAGGGGTGCCACAAGGGGCCCGCGAGGGTGGGGGCGCGCCCTAACCCCCTGGGCGCACCCTCCTGCCTCGTGGCTTACTCGTTGCATCTCCGACTTGATCTCCAAGTCTTCTGGTTTGCTTTCGGTCCAAGAAATATAATCGCAAAGCTTTCATTCCGTTTGGACTCCGTTTGATATTCTTTTCTATAAAACTCTAAAATAGGCAAAAACAACAAAAACTAGCAGTGGGCCCTCGGTTAATATGTTAGTCCCAAAAATAATATAAAATAGCATATTAATGACCATTAAACATCCAAAACAAATAATATAATAGCATGGAACAATCAAAAATTATAGATACGTTAGAGACGTATCACCATGCACCTCGGCTGCTAGGGCTGCGATGTGCTCTTCAGTACGGAGGGAGCGCTCAATATTTCTATTAACTATGATGACGCCACGTGGTCCACGCATTTTAAGCTTCAAATAAGCATAGTGTGGGACCGCATTGAAACGGGCGAAAGCGGTTCATCCGAGCAGTGCGTGATAGCCACTTCGGAAAGGGATGATATCAAAGATCAATTCTTCTCTATGGAAGTTGTTTGGAGAGCCGAATACCACTTCCAGTGTTAATAAGCCCGTACAATGAGCCTCCACGCCGGGTATCACTCCTTTAAAGGTAGTGTTACTAGGCTTGATTCTTGACGGGTCGATGCCCATTTTACGAATAATGTCTTGGTAGATCAAGTTAAGACTGCTACCGCCGTCCATAAGGACTCTAGTGAGATGGTATCGGTCGATGATAGGATCGAGTACCAGGGCGGCCGAACCCCCGTGACAGATACTGGTTGGGTGATCCCTGCGATCAAAGGTGATCGGACAGGCTGACCATGGATTGAATTTTGGGGCGATAGGCTCTACGGCGTAGGCATCCCTTAGTGCGCACTTGCACTCCCTTTTGGGTATGTGAGTGACATAGATCATGTTCACTGTTTCCACTTTGGGGGGAAACTATTTCTGACCCCCGGTGTTCGGCTGACGGGGCTCATCGTCGTCCTCTCTTGGAGGTCCCTTCCCCTTGTGTTCGGTATTTAATTTACCGGTCTGTTTAAAAACCCAACAATTTCTATTGGTGTGGTTGGCAGGCTTATCGGGGGTTCCATGGATCTGACAAGGCCTCTCAAGGATTTTTATTCCAAATTGGATGGACCGTCCCTGTTGCCTTTGAAAGGTTTCTCCCACTGACCGGGTTTAGAACCACTGAATCCGGCGTTGACTGTCGTGTCTTTTGTGTTGTCATTGTTATTGTTCCGACATTTGCTTTTATTGCAGCGTGGCTTGCCATTGCCGTCCCTGGCCTCCGAGGTGCCAGGGTTGCTGGAACTGTTGCTTCTGCGAGCTAGCTAGCTATCTTCGCCTGCACAAAAGCGGGTCATAAGTGTTGTAAGGGCTGCCATGGTTTTCGACTTTTCCTTCCCAAGGTGTCAGGCGCGCCATTCATGGCGGACGCTGTGTTTGAAGGCTGCTAAGGCTTCGGCATCTGGACAATCCATGATTTGGTTCTTTTTTAATGAGGAACCGATTCCAAAGTTTGTGAGCTGACTCTCCGGGCTGCTGGACTATGTGACTTTGGTCTGTTGGGGAACGTAGCATGCAATTTCAAAAAAATCCTATGATCACGCAAGATCTATCTAGGAGATTCATAGCAACGAGAGGGGAGAGTGTGTCCACATACCCTCGTAGACCGAAAGCGGAAGCGTTAGTTAACATGGTTGTTGTAGTCGAACGTCGTCGCGATCCAACCGATCCAAGTACCGAACGTACGACACCTCCGTGTTCAGCACACGTTCAGCTCGATCACGTCCCTCAGACTCTTGATCCTGTAGAGGGTCGAGGGAGAGTTTCGTCAGCACGACGGTGTGGTAATAGTGTTGATGATGTGATCCGCACAGGGCTTCTCCTAAGCACTACGACGCTATGACCGGAGGAGTAAACTGTGGAGAGGGGCACCGCACACGGCAAAGAGAACAATTGATGTGTCTTTAGGGTGCCCCGTGCCCACGTATATAAAGGAGGGGAGGAGGGGGCGGCCGTCCTAGAGGGGGCGCGCCAAGGGGGGAGTCCTACTAGGACTCCCTAGTCCTAGTAGGATTGCCCTTCCTTTTTCGGAGTGGGAAATGGGGAAAGAAGTGGAGAGGGAGAAGGAAAAGGGGGCCGCGCCCCCCACCCCTTGTCCAATTCGCATTGGGCTTGGGGGGCGCGTGCCACCTCCTGGCCGCTGCCTCCTCTCTCCACTAAGGCCCATGTAGGCCCATTAACTTTCCCAGGGGGTTCCGGTAACCTCCTGGTACTCCAAAAAATGTCCGAACCTCTCCGAAACTATTCCGGTGTCCGAACATAACCTTCCAATATATCAATCTTTACCTCTCGACCATTTTGATACTCCTCGTCATGTCCGTGATCTCATCCAGGGCTCCGAACAAATTTCGGTCATCAAAAACACATAACTCAAAATACAAATCATCATTGAATGTTAAGCGTGCAGACCCTATGGGTTCAAGAACTATGTAGGCATGATCAAGATACATCTCCGATTAATAACCAATAGCGGAACCTGGATGCTCATATTGGCTCCTAGATATTCTACGAAGATCTTTATCGGTCAAACCGCACAACAACATACGTTGTTCCCTTTGTCATCGGTATGTTACTTGCCCGAGATCCGATCGTCGGTATCATCATACCTAGTTCAATCTCGTTACCGGCAAGTCTCTTTACTTGTTTCGTAGTGCTTCATCCCATAACTAACTCATTAGTCATGTTGCTTGCAAGGCTTATAGTGATGAGCATTACCGAGAGGGCCCAGAGATACCTCTTTGATACATGGAGTGACAAATCATATTCTCGATCTATGCCAACCCAACAAACACCTTCGGAGACACCTATAGAGCATCTTTATAATCAGCCAGTTACGTTGTGATGTTTGATAGCACACAAGGTGTTCCTCCGATATTCGTGAGTTGCATAATCTCATAGTCATAGGAACATGTATAAGTCATGAAGAGAGTAGTAGCAATAAAACTTAACGATCATTATGCTAAGCTAACGAACGGGTCTGGTCCACCACATCATTCTCCTAATGATGTGACCCCGTTCATCAAATTACAACACATGTCCATGGCTAGGAAACTTAACCATCTTTGATCAACGAGCTAGTCAAGTAGAGGCATACTATGGACACGGTGTTTTGTCTATGTATTCAGACATGTATCAAGTTTCCGGTTAATACAATTCTAGCATGAATAATAAACATTTATCATGATATAAGGAAATATAAAATAACAACTTTATTATTGCCTCTAGGTCCTATCTCCTTCAGTCTCCCACTTGCACTAGAGTCAATAATCTAGTTCACATCGCCATGTGATTTAACACCTATAGTTCACATCTGTATGTGATTAACACCCATAGTTCACATCGCCATGTGAGCAACAACCAAAGGGTTTACTAGAGTTAATAATCTAGTTGACATCTCTATGTGATTAACACCCAAAGAGTACTAAGGTGTGATCATGTTTTGCTTGTTAGAGAAGTTTAGTCAACGGGTCTACAATATTCAGAGCCGTATGTATTTTGCAAATTTTCTATGTCTACAATGCTCTGCATGGAGCTACTCTAGCTAATTGCTCCCACTTTCAATATGCATCTAGATTGAGACTCAGAGTCATCCGGATCGGTGTAAAAGCTTGCATCGACGTAACTCTTTACGACGAACTCTTTATCACCTCCATAACCGAGAAATATTTCCTTAGTCCTCTTAGGTAACTAAGGATAACTTTGACCGCTATCTAGTGATCCACTCCTGGATCACTATCGTACCCCATTGCCAAACTCATGATAAGGTACACAATAGGTCTGGTACATAGCATAACATACTTTATAGAACCTATGGCTGAGGCATAGGGAATGACTTTCATTCTCTTTCTATTTTCTACTGTGGTCTGGTTTTGAGTCTTACTCAACTTTACACCTTGCAACACATGCAAGAACTCCTTCTTTGACTGTTCCATTTTGAACTACTTCAAATCTTGTCAAGGTATGTACTTATTGAAAAATCTTATCAAGCATCTTGATCTATCTCTATATATCTTGATGCCCTATGTGTAAGCAACTTCACTGGGGTCTTTCTTTGAAAAACTCCTTTCAAACTCTCCTTTATGCTTTCCAGAAAATTCTACATCATTTCTGATCAACAATATGTCATTCACATATACTTATCAGAAAGGCTGTAGTGCTCCCACTCATTTTCTTGTAAATACAGGCTTCACCGCAAGTCTTTATAAAACTATATGCTTTGATCAACTCATCAAAGCGTATATTTCAACTCCAAGATGCTTGCACCAGTCCATAGATGGATCGCTGGACTTGCACATTTTGTTAGCACCTTTAGGATCGATAAAACCTTCTGGTTGCATCATATACAACTCTTCTTTAAGAAATATCCATTTAAGGAATGCAGTTTTGACATCCATTTGCGAGATTTCATAAAATATGGCAATTGCTAACATGATTCAGACAGACTTAAGCATCGATACGAGTGAGAAAATCTCATCGTAGTCAACACCTTGAAATTGTCGAAAACCTTTTGCGACAATTCGAGCTTTGTAGATAGTAACACTACCATCAACGTCTGTCTTCCTCTTGAAGATCCATTTATTTTCTATGGCTCGTCGATCATAAGGCAAATCCACTAAAGTCCACACTTTGTTCTCATACATGGATCCTATCTCAGATTTCATGGCCTCAAGCCATTTATCGGAATCTGGGATCATCATCGCTTCCTCATAGTTCATAGGTTCATCATGGTCTAGTAACATGACTTCTAGAATAGGATTACCGTACCACTCTGGTGCGGACCGTACTCTGGTTGACCTACGAGGTTCGGTAGTAACTTGATCTGAAGTTTCATGATCATCATCATTAGCTTCCTCACTAATTGGTGTAGGCATCACTGGAAGTGATTTCTGTGATAAACTACTTTCCAATTCGGGAGAAGGTACAATTACCTCATCAAGTTCTACTTTCCTCCCACTCACTTCTTTTGAGAGAAACTCCTTCTCTAGAAAGGATCCATTCTTAGCAACAAATATCTTGCCTTCAGATTTGTGATAGAAGGTGTACCCAACAGTTTCCTTTGGGTATCCTATGAAGACGCATTTCTCCGATTTGGGTTCAAGCTTATCAGGTTGAAGCTTTTTAACATAAGCATCGCAACCCCAAACTTTAAGAAACGACAGCTTAGGTTTCTTGCCAAACCACAGTTCATATGGTGTCGTCTTAACGGATTTAGACACTACAAAAAAAAGACACATCCGTGACATTTTGGGTCGAATGAATTTTTTTCTGTCATACTTATGACACTTCTATGATGATAATTGTTACAAAACCCGGTATCATCACACATATGGTGGGCTCCTACTTCTATGACAAAATATCATGACAGAAAATGGGCTCTTCACCTTGGCGGGCTGGAGACGCAGCTGCATGACATTCTTTGGGCCATCCATGACTGAAAAAACTGTGGTAGAAGCGAGGGCGAGGAAAATTTTGGGGAGTTCCCGGTTACGGTGGGTGGTCGGGGGCCGAGCAATGCGCGTTTCTCTCATACCGTACGCGCGTGGGTGCGAGGCGTTGGGCTCTAACTGAAACCGAGCGAGGCGTCGCCTAACTAAACCTGAGCGATTGCACTGCAGGCTACGCATTACTGAACCTGAGCGATCGAGCGATCCCTTCGCTACTGCTGCTAACTGAAGCCGATCGATGCTGCCTCTGGAAGAACAGTGAGTGTTGCTGGGGGGGTTGGATGAACAGTTCCCGGTGGGTGTGGATGAACAGGACTCGATGGTGATCCCTCTGGATGAACAGGACCTCGATCAGCGAGCCGGTTGGGGCTAGATGAACAGGACCCTGTGGAGGGTTGGATGAACAGGACGACCCCGTGGAGGGCTGGTTGAATAGTAGTCGGTGGAGGGCTGTATGAATAGTAGCCTGTGGAGGGGTGGTTGAACAGGACCCGGTGGAGAGGGCTGGTTGAACAATAGCCGGTGGAGTAGCACGCGGTGGATGCTGGATGAACATGAGCCGGTGGATGAACAATTGCAGGTGGAGGCTGGAGGAGGTTGGCGGTGGATGAACAGTAACCTATGGAGGCTGGAGGAGGTCAACTGTGGAGATGAACAATATCCCGTGGAGTCCCGTTTTGCGATACGCCACACCCCTCCCGATGAACATGACCCTCGTTTTGACCGTAGCGCTCCAACACAAGTCCGTTTCCTCCGTTTTGTGGTATGCCACACCCCTCCCGATCAACATGACCCCATTTCGACCATAGGAGGTCCAACAGAAGTCCGTTTCCTCCATTTTGTGGTACGCCAGACCCCTCCTGTTGAATAGGATCTCGTTTCGAACATGGCCGATCGAACACAAGGTCGTTTCTTCCATTCTGCGGTACGCCAGGCCTCATTTCCATTGGCTGTTCTGTCCGAGCCCTCCCGATGAACACGACGACGCATTCCGTTCCGTCCCAGCCGGTTGGCTCCCCATGAACACAACTACGATGCAGTTTCTCCGTTCCGACCCAGCCATGTACACGAGCCCTGGCTGTATGTACGCGCGAGTAGGCATTCGAGACCCCGCCCGTATGTACGTACGTGGCCGTATTTACTTTCTTGCACCCTGGCCGTTGTACGTACGTGTATATGCTATGTGCGCGCCTCTACTACGACACGTGTGCGCCTCTACATCGACCAATATGTACGTACACGTTCGCGACCAAAATGACAACGCTACATACGCTTCAACCAGGTGGGTCCCGTTTGTCAGGCACTTCCTTGCATGCGAAGATGTAGCTGGTGGGTCCCAGCAGTTAGGGGGGCGAATCATTTTTTTGCCCGTAATATGGACGCACTTCCTTGCGTGCAAAGATGTAGCGGGTGGGTTCCAACTGTCAGGGTGGAAATGTTTTTTTCGTGAAATACGGTGGCCCGTACGTTGGGTCCCTGCTGTCAGCTGGAGGAATAATTGTTTTGCGCATAATAAGGAGGCACTTCCTTGCGGCTGCCGTGGACCCAGCTGTCAGCCTCTCCATGTACAGTACTCTTCCGATGGAAGTCGTTCCTTGACCACGTTGACCACGCCGCGCCGAGAGCACCAGGGCGGTGGACGACGGCGAGGCCTAGGAAGGGGACGACATGGAGCCGGGGAAGACGCGACAGTGGAAGCCCGCACGGAGAGGAGTACGCGGGTTCACTGGTTCGGCTGCGGTGTGAGGCTGCCGTCGCCGCAGAATAACAGGGGGTGTGGGTGAGTAGAGGGATGCCCTGGCCAGCGGTGGGAGTAGTAGGGGGCGGTGAGGCTTGCGCGGCAGCACAACCGACCACGGGAGGCGGGAGCAGGCGGTCTCGCCGGCGCTGGATTTGGCAGCTGGAGCAAGAAGATCCGAGATTGAAGAAACACGACGGCCGTTGAATTGACATCCAACGGTGAGGTTCGGCCGGCGCAGGATTTGGCGGCTGGATCAAGAAGATCAGAGATTGAAGAAACACGACGGCCGTTGGATTGACATCCAACGGTTACGTCTGCTAGAATCATTTGTTGACATATATAATAACTAAAAAAATCTTGCATACGCGTCAACTTAATAGGCCCACAAGTCAGACCATTCCCTCTTTTTTAATAATTTATATATAGCTAATTGCAACTTTTTATGTAATTTATTGCAGTCCGTTTTTGTTGTTGGCCAGGGCCAGGGTTAAAAATTTAAACGAAATTTTGCATATTTCTATGGGTTCCAAACTATTTTTAATACCGAAATGTCGAGCCAGATTTAAAGTACTTTGAAGATATATTTAAATTAGGTTAAAGCCCAGTGAAATAGGAATCTGGAAATGTGAAAAAATTCAGAAATTATAAAGTAATTGCCAATTGGTCATCTATTTTTATATTTACAACCCATTTCATATTACTTCCAAGATTTGCAGGCGTCTTGAAAGAGTTGCAGCCCATCAGGGCGTAGAAAAATAAGTAGGCCTGACTTGGGTATTCTTCGAAAAAATAAACTGGGCTCATTTTCACAAAGAAAAAATAGCTGGGCTGGTCACATGGTGAACATAAAATATAAGCTTGGGCTAGACAGGCCACAACCCAGTTCAAACCCTGCTCTGTCTCAACAATAACAAAAAAATACCGCTCGAGCAGCTAGGTCCCAGGTGTCAGCCGATCTTGTGCTGTTCTCTTGTCTATTGACTATATACGCTCACAATGTCGTGGGTCCCAGATGTCAGGAAACCACTAGGAGGAAGCATTTTCTTTTTCCATACGCTGACATGGTGGGCCCCTACTATCATCCTCTCCACATACTTCTGCCGATTCCTGTTGTTTTTTGACCATGTTGACAACACGAGAGGGCGGCGCCGCGGCGGGCGCACCAAAGCGCGTGGAGGACGATGGCGAGGCCTCGGACGTCTGCGTTAGCAATTTAGGATACGATGGGGCGGCGATGCGTGCGCTGAGGCGCAACCAGCCATGGGAGGCGGAAGTAGGCGGCCCCGCCGATGCTGGTTTGGCTTGGGCGGCTGGAGGAAGACAAGACTGAAGAAACACGACAGACTGTAAAAGCAGCAGGAGTACTTAACAATATTAACTAAAAGCAGCAGGGGCACTTAACAACCATAGCTGAAAGCAGTATGAGTACTTATACAGGTTCAACTGTACAAAGCATGCCTCGAACAGTGCTACTTTGCCTACAGTTAACCAAGGGTGAGGCTGCCAAGCCCCAGGACAAGGCCCAGGCGCCACCCCGCGCATCCACAATCTTGTGAAAGCGGCTTCATCTCGCAATGTGGTCAATAAACAAGATATTCACTTTAGAGCCATGGAAAAGCAGGAACACAATCTTCCGTCCTATTCTTCAAGATGGACGGGCCTTCATTATTTGAGACCACCCATGAATAAGTATCTTTTCACCTCCAAGGGGAATGGAGTAGGTCGACATAAATATCATGTTGTGACCAAGCACAAGTCTGACCCAACCATGGTTAGGCATCTATATATATAGGAACAAAAGAACCGGGCAGTTTCTGTTTCAAGAAGATCACAGCTGTAAAACTGTGTATAAGCAATAGTTTATGAACAACATATATAACAGAAAACAGCTCGTACCATAAGTTTCTCGACACAGTTGGACCTGTTCAATGAGTGCAGCAGTGGAACACATATCCCATGTGGCCTTCCACCATTAAAACGCCCCACAAGGACCTCAAGACAATCAATAAAGTGTAGGAACTTGTGGATGTCGTCCCATTCAACTTCAGTGCCATTAGTAACAACTGAGTTCTTACAGAATAACAAACGAGCAGCCTGCTTAACTCTGAAAAAACCTACACGTGCCACCAAATATAAAAAATATTAGTTAGAAGTAGCATCTTCGTGAGAGATTCATTGCTACTTCTAAAGTTAAATTGTGATTATTTAGACATAATAGGTGGATTAAGAAGTAATCGAGGCAACAAGCAAGAACCAGATACAAAACTAACATGGATGAACAATTGGAACGACGTCGGGGTGGAAGATTGCAGTGAAGATGAGACCAGGTTCTGCTATTTCAATCAACATTCGTGCACCAACTTTCAGTCCGTAACACTTGAGAAACTTTATCCAAGTTCGGCCGTAAAAAAAGCAGCGATCTTCTTGGTTCATGAACCCAACCCAGAACTTATATCCACGGCTTGTCTTCACTGTGGCCATTAAACTGGTGTATTCAGTTATGGCAAGGCCGAGCATCCTGAGTACATGTGTTCTGGCAGAGCAAATAATGCACTGCAGGAAAAATAATATGAGAACATAATGTATTCCCTATCCAAATCTAGAAATAATTTCCTCCTTCACGTCAGTGTTGACCGTCGTACTAGTAGTACCTTTTATCCAAATATAACAATCCAAATTTCCAAATTAGTTGACATCATGTGCAAAAAAACCCCACCCTCCAGGATAGAAAAGAGGATTCTAGGAACATACTATGTGCGCTTTAAAATCCTATGTTAGGATGAGAAGGAACAAGTGTGGCGTCTCGCCGAGGGCGCAGAAACCTGTAGGGTCCTCGCACTTTGGGCACTGCAAATGAAACACACTAGATTCAGTAGGAAGAAAGATGCATCAACGGCGGTGGCTGCCATCCTAGGATTACCCGCGACCAAGGGACTTGGATTTATCGGGGATGGATGAAGAATTCGTACCTAGTTCTCCATGAGAAAACCCTATGCAATTGCCGAGAGGGGTTTTTCTTTGAACAAGCAGATGAGGGAGAGGGGGATTCAGGCCCAGTGAAATATTGTCGCTTCGCTCGTCCAGCTTATTGCTAAAGCTGGAAAGGGGGGCGAGGGTTGTGATTTGACGGCTCATTGGGCATTACTACGTGTCTACCGTGCAGTTGTGCACTCTAATTTGGTGCATATGGCACGTGGACCCCGTTGCCGGATGCCCCACATATCAGCGGAAGGAAGTAGAAAGACAAGAGTAACTAGTTACACATAAATATATTTTGACAGAGAGATACTCCCTTTGTAAAGAAATACACATATCTTTTATATCACAAGTTTATACATAAGAAAAAATCAAGGGGAATATATATAACATATATAATTATAAAAAGCAGAGTTATTTTTAACACAGTATAGATGAGTTGGTGATGATGGTGTGCCTGCCATCCTGCAATATAGGCCATCCGATTTATATCTGACGGATAGGAAGGAAACTATGGGAAGTTTGCAAAAAGGTACCCACACACCTCTCCACATTTGCAAATAAGGCCTTCCCTCGTTCATCCTTTTCTCTCACAAGATAAAATACTCATACAAATGCATCTTGATGTTACGTGCAACGCACGGGCATTATGGTGGTTCAGCTGAGAATATAATACTCAAACAGGCTCACGGTTCTGGACTTTGGGCCGCAGTCCCACCCTGCATGTTTGGGGGCCCATGTGTTCTACTTCAGCGCTTTTCATATTGCAAGCGATTGGTATGACGCTGGCTTTAGATGCTGTCGCAAGGCGAATACACAAAATTGAATAAAGCACGACATCTGTTGGAATGAAATCGAACGACAATTCCTAACCAGCAATGGGAGTTGCAATTCTATCAACGATATACCATGTGATAAATAATAATGTCGTACTACTTATACACACAGGAAACTTGTTTCACCATGCCAGATTATTACATCAAAATCTCTCGGAGGATAGATCAGTTCGGTAATTGCGTGCTGCTACTGAAGAATTTCAAAGTTGATTTGGACCAGCTCTCCTTGACGAGAAAGTTCGATTTTGACATCATCCCATACCGCATGATATGATTTAGATTTGAACCTTGACCATCCTTTAACATCAATCATCATGCGACCATCCTTTGTACTTACGGTATATTGAGCAGGTTCATTCACACCAAGGCTGCGCATGGTAAGAGAAACTTGGCCACGATCGCCCGGATTGTTGAACGACTCCCTCGTTGCTCTGGGAATTCTCTGTTTGCAAACAAGAAGACATACACAAGCAGTTAGATCAACACAATGAATCATTTGAAACAACATGGAAAGAAAAAAGAATGAAGCACTTGGGTGGCCAATGCTTACCAAGAAGGTGGACATGTTGGTTTTTGTAAGGACTTTGGTATATGAAGTGCGAACTGCAGCCCAATCTATTGCCGGTGCAACTACTAGTTCGGTTGCCGCTGCACGGGCCGGAGAAGATGCAAGTGCAAGTGTTGGTGCAGGTGCCGAAGCCGTTGCTGGTGCCCGTGCTGGTGCGACTAGTATTGTCACTACTACTGCCGAAGATGATGCTCCTTGTAGAGATGGTGCCGGTGTCAGAGCAGGTGCCGGTGTCAATGCCCGATCCTTCGGTAGATCAGCCTGATCCGCTGACATGGCCGGTGCCCAATCCTCAGCTGGATCAGACTGAGCTGCTGCCGCTGTCAGTGCTAGAGCAACTGTCGTTGCTTGATCCGTTGCTGAAGGTGGTACCGATGTGCGAGATAGCGGTGCTCGTGCCTGGTATGCTATGATCAGCTTTCTAACTTGACTAGGCTCTATGACCGTGATCCAGTTTTTTCATTATTTCTTTTAAACGTGAGAAGGACTAATTGTGGCGTTTTTGGTAAACCAAACTACAGTTCATCACAGGGATTCAACTTGTACTCAGACAACAGACTGATCCAATTTTTTCCAGTAATATAAGTGATGGACAGTGCCTTCGTTACTGACACGACATAAGAAGTGAAACCTGCAAAAATAGCCATCGCAGAGCAAACCAAATGGTTTATTCTGTGATGAATGTCACCTGGCAAAACCTGCATCATAAAATTTCAGGAAAAGAAAGAAAACATGACATTAAACCAATAAGATTTAGATAGTAAATCAATAAGATTTACTTGATGTGACACGAGTGAATCCTTACCAGGAAATCACTATGTTGAAGTACTAAACAGAAGATTGATCGTCCAACTACGGGTGGCATGCAGGGGCCCCGCCTACTCCCACAAGCAGGACAGTCCAAAGGTTGTGACAAATCGTATGGATCGAACATCCATGGGACTAGAAATCCTGGTGGGTGCGATAAACCCTGCAATGCATACAGATATTGGAGTGTAACCATAATTGATAAACTCTCCTCACAAAAAAGATGATCTAGATACTTCAAAATATACAGATTGAATTGAGTGGACATACATTAACATAGACTGTTCTCAGGACTGACCACACACCAAAAGCGGCAGTACTAAACAATACAGGGTTCACAAACACAAATCAAGTACTGAACAATAGTACTTACTACAGACAAGCAATCTTGCACTAATTAAACTATGGAGACTATTTCTTGCAACTGACCTACAGGAGGAACCCCGCATAACTGACTAGGCCATGGAATTCGTGAGAGATGTCTACATGCACCATCACCATCTCGTCAACCTTGGAGAACCTAACAGAGTGGTCTTTCCACTCATAAACATGATGATGAAGACATGCCACATCAGATTTGTTGGGAAGCTTTACAAGAACCACACCCTTCGTAATCGATGGCATAACCAGGAAATTGTTGTGGTCATGTACAACCTCGAGAACACGCCTGCCAACAATGCTACAGGAAAACACTAGTTCAGGACACGTGGCGACAAGGACACAACAGCTAGATAGTTTAGCAGTAGAACTCATCCTCGGGTCTTCTAGTTCACACGACATGACTTTGAGAACTTCATCTCCACTGCGGACCTGGTTCTAATTCAAACAAAAACCATATTTTATTACTACCCCCATTCAGAAATATAAGATGATTTTTGATATTATACTCCATATATGACTACATATACGCACAGAAATGGGTGAACAAAGACACTAGAACATGTCTTCAAAGGCATGAGAGAGAGGGATTACTTGCAATATCCATAACACAAGTTACTGAGGCAAATATACCCTCTTCAAAGGTAGCATTGATGTTCATAAAGTACTCCCTCCGTCCCCTTGTCTTAGATTTGTCTAGATACGGATGTATCAAGTCACATTTTAGTATTAGATACATCCGTATCTAGACAAATCTAAGACAAGAATTTTGGGACAGAGGGAGTAGTTGAAAGTAATCTATAAGAAATCAGTGTCAACCTCTTGCATGTTTTGGTCAAAATAGGAATTTAGAACCATCATTTGGCACACAAAAATCACATGCAAGATCACCCAGAAAGTTGTACTACTAGTACTAGTACTGCGTGTTAGATGAAAAAACACGATCAAGATCGAGAAAAAGATCGTCAAGAAGAGATATTACCTGGACTTGCTTAATGAGGGATCCCAGAGAGGGGGGCTTGGACAGGGTGATGGCTTTGAGCTTGTCTGCAGTAGTCTCGGCGGGGTGCTTGCGCTTCTTCGTACCATGAGCCTCAACGGTTTTGGCCAGAGCCATATACGTCACGTCGGCCGGTGCTCCAGCGTCCATCCAAGAGAGGAAGCTGAGTGAGAAGAGTGAAATGAGGAACAAGATGAGGGAGAAGCAAAGCGAGTGGGGGTTTTCTTCAAGAGAGGAAGCCGAGAGAGAAGAGTGAAATGATGGTTGCTTCGTCCGTCCAACTAACTACTGGAAAGGAGGGGGTTTTGTGATTTAACGGCTCATTGGGCATTACTGCGGCGCTTCGATCGGGGTAGTCTACCGTCACTCTACTATAGATTAATTTAGTGCATGGCTGGTGGACCCCGATGCTGGTCCCACACGTTGGCGAAAGTGAGTAATTTAGTGCATGGCTAGAGGAGAATCCGCACGGTAGAGCGTGTCCACTGTTTTTCTGAAGAAAAAAATGATTACAGTAAGCGTTTCCACTCTTACGATGGAGGAGTGCGAAACACGGCAGCCACTTGAACATACACAGTGCTCCTACTACTAGGCATGTGCAGTGGTTCATACGCCAGTACTACTTAATCTTGTTGCTAGTGTAGTAAGATATGACGATAACAAATGATGTTGTGTGCATGTCAACTATATGAACAGTAATGTAGTAACATAGTGCCGCTTTTTCGACTGACCGGTCGAGAATGAATGGTGAGATCAATGTTAACAGAACTAGGTCTACAGCACACGAAGAGTACAGTGCTACAATACACTACAAAAAAAATACACTTCTGTGATGATACGTGTTTGTCACAGTAGGTCGCGTTTTCTGTCATGCATGTACATCCATGACGATTTTATGACAGAATCAAGATAGTCATACCTGTGCTGTCATAGAAGTGTTCCATGACATTACCAAAATTATCATAACAGAAGTGTCCACTTCCACGACGATAAATCACGCGTCACAGAAGTGCTTTCGTCAAGGGTGACTGACACGTGGCATCCACCGTAACAGAACGCTGTTAAGCTATCGAGTCAGGTTTTGGATCCGATAACCCGTTAACAGCCCCGACCAATGGGGATTTTCCACGTGTAAAATCATCATTGGCTGGAGGAAACACGTGTCGGCTCATCGTTGGGACAGATGTCATCCACTCATTGGACAGAAGGCGCCTATGATATGTCGAAACATGGCACGGCCCAACAGAGGCCCATTCCTGTGAAAAGGTCGGCCCATGGAAAGCCTGTTAACGGCCTGTTCTCATATAGCCCATTTACAGCCCGCTAACCCAAGGTCCGTTACGCCCTATCCGAATTAGGCCCAGTAGCGTCATCTGGGCCATCCAATATGATTCCAGCCTGTTTTCACTTCTGGCCCATGTATGGGCCATGACTCTTTCGACCCATATGAGGCCCTATGTAACTCTTGGCCTATTAACGGCCCGTGGTGAAATTGGCCTGTAATGAACAGTGTATCACTTTACACCCATTAACGGCCCGTGGTGAAACTGGCCCGTAATGAACAATATATCACTTTATACCCATTAACGGCCCATTATTCCATTGGGCCGTTTCCAGCCCATGTTATCTTTTGGCCTTCTCAGAGCCCATTTATTCTTGGGCTCATTTCCAGCATTCGTTTGCTTACGGCCCATTACTGTCATTTTCTGCTTGTGGGCCAAATTCAGCCCGTGGTTATAGTCGACCCGTTTGTGGTCCGTTTTATATGTTGTGCCGTTTTTATAGCATCATCAAATACGGCCTATTAACGATGGCCCGTTATGGTCGGCCCATGAACGGATGATTCCAACTCTAGCCCGTTTGCAGCCATAATGCAGCCTATTATTGGCCCATGTTTGGCCAATCGATCATACGACCCGTATAAGGCCCATTGATGATATGGCCTGTAGAAGGCCCATTGTTTCTACGGCCCGTAGAAGGACCATTGTTTCTACGACCCGTAGAAGGCCTACTATTTCTACGGCCCGTAGAAGGCCCACTATTTCTACGGCCCATAGGAGGCCCAGTGTCACTATAGTAAATATTAGCCCATGGTTATTGTGGCCTAGTTTTAAAAAATAGGTTATTGCAGCCACTAGCAAACCGCGGAAAAAGAACTGCACTGACTACAAGCAAACAAATAAACAAGACAACAAGGAAATAAATAAGCAAGCAATTTATGCTAGGCTATCACGGCTATTACACATATTACATCCACTGGGCATCAAAGTTCGCCACCAGTGTAAATATAGGGAACAAAGCATCATATAAACGCCACAGCAAAACAAGTCCAGAACTGAAACCACTTCAGAAGAGTTCAAGAAACAATATCCTAGGTACCCATAATGCTGGCAAGATGCTTAGCAAGCTTATTAACTTTCTCTTGTTTGGCGCTTAAATCCTCCAGCGCTTGCTGTTGCACAAGAAAGTACACATCTGAATTCTGCAGGGACTTCCTCGGTCCTTCGGCTTCTTGCTGCAGCACAGCTGACTGATACCTTTCAGCTTGTAGCCGAGACTGAAGAAGCCGAAGTGATTTAGGCAGCGAGTTTGAAGAGCTTGTGCCAGTGGTACTGGCCAGTAACTCGAACACTACATCAATGCAGGACTGTGGGGTTTTCTCACTGTCTACAAGATTGTTTTTATCACCTTTCTTGGAGACCAACAGGGTTGTCTCACTATCTTAAACCTTATCTGCATTACTTTCTCTACCATTGCATAGTGGGGTGTTCTTCTCCAATATTCTGTTTGCATACTACAAGAGAAACAAGCAGACACATCACAGGTTTAGCTTGTAGTATACGAAACTCATTTTGGTAAACCGGTTCAGTAGTAAGGTGGACAGGATAACATAATGAAACAAACATATATTTATGTACTATGGTCACTGTATTGTCCATATCATTCTAGTTTATGTTCCCTAATCAAGATAGAGACACAGTTTAACTCATATATTTTTAAGACACAGCAACATAGATAGAATATAAGTGTGAGAAACTACACAACATTGGCAACACTGGTAATGTGCATCACATGAGAACATAACTGTTTATACAACTTAAACTGAAATCAACATAGAGCAAGAAGTTAGAACAACAATCCAGTTAAAGAAATAGGTTTAAAACATACCTATTGCGCCATTGGAGTTTCAGTTGGATCCTTCAAATTCGTAAGTAGTTGGTATGAGTAAATATAGTGATGCAACAACAAAGGAGTATGGACTATAGCTACGGAATCTGACCTGAGAATAGTTGCTCTTCTTCTTTAAACATGGAGTTTGGGTTAGCTATGGTGGTCTTCATGCTTTGGGCACTGCAGTAGCTTTACAAACTGCTCATGTGGGGGTACTCTATGGTGGACATGGTGCTTTGTCAACTAGAAGTGGGTTACTATCTGCTAGGGTTGCGGTTAGATGGGTTATAGCTGGTTCTCTGCCCAACGGTCTAAGTGTGCAATCTGGAAGAGTCTCGATTACGTGTGGTGGGGCTAGTTTGTGGGCCAATACAACCATGGTTCTATCTGCATCGACGAGTAGCACTGTCTTTTGTGAAGAACAAGTTTTTGCTCCCTTAGATACTGCCATCACCCCCTCCAATTCAAATGGCTGATAAACAAGAAAAGAAATTGAACGTACAGACATTGTATGATAGACAGATGTGGTAATTCACATATATGTTGTCTAACCAAACAGGATAGCATGACACAATTTCACATATATGATGCCTAACTAAGCAGGATAACATGACACAGTTTGAGATATATGATGGATAACTTAACAAGATATAATGGCATAATTCAACATATGATGAGTACCTAAATAGGATGACATGACAAAACTATATGATGTCTTTCTAAAATAGGTTGGGATGAAATAATTCACATACATGTTGTCTAAGTATACAGGATGACATGATATAATTGACATAATTGATTCATATACTAAGCAGCTGGCACTCGCATGTATGATCTCTAAACTAAGCAGATAGAATTTAATATTGTGCATATGATGTCTAAACTAAGCAATGCAAGACATCATATGCATCATATGAGAAATATAAACATTGCAACTTAGAGCATACACCTCAGGTGGGATATAGGACTGGTCATCTGTCTCTAAATCCTCCTCTGAGGAGCTCCCTGTAACCATCAAGATATATGCTTCAACAGGTACCATTGCCTGCTCTGAAGACCTTGTTTTCACTCCAGATTTTTCCATAACCGGCTCAAATGGCTGATACACATGAAGAGTAGTTCAATATACACAGATTGTCGACAAATGGAATACGTAATGAAAAAAAACATGGCATGAGATAATTTACATATATGATGCTTGGCTCCATGGCGGTGCATAATTCACATATATGATAACTGGCTGAAAAACATGGCATTGCATAATTCACATATCTGATATAGAAAGCAAACAGGAGGCATTCACACAAAGCATGTCTAATCTAAGCAGATGGCATGGCAATGCAAGACACCATATGCATGATATGAGCAATATAACCCAGCCAAGTTAGAGCATGCACCTCGGGGGGGGGATACGACTGGTCATCTGTCTCTGAATCCTCTTCCGAGGAGCTATCTGTAACCAGCAAGAAATCTGCATCAGGAGGTAGCACTGACTGCTCAGAAGACCTTGTTTTCACTCCAGATTTTCCCATGACCGACTCAAATGGCTGATGCATAGGAAGAGTAGATGAATGTATAAACATTGTTGACAAATGGAATACATTATGGAAAAAAATATGGCACGATATAATTCACATATACGATGCCGGGCTAAATAGGATGGCATTGCATGATTCACGTATATGATGCCTGGCTAAAGAATATGGCATTGCATAATTCCCATATACTCCCTCCGTTCCTAAATATTTGTCTTTTTAGAGATTTCAAATGGACTACCACATACAGATGTATATAGACATATTTTAGAGTGTAGATTCACTCATTTTGTTCCGCATGTAGTCACTTGTTGAAATCTCTAAAAAGACAAATATTTAGGAATGGTGGGAGTATGATATCGAAACCAAACAGGTGGCATTCACACAAAGCAAATCTAAACTAAGCTGATGACATATAAGATGTATAATGTAAGCAATGCAAGGCACCATATGCATGATATGACCAACATCAGCATGCCAGGTTAGAGCAAACACCTCAGGTGGTAAACAGGCGTGGTTGGCTCCTTCTGAATCTCCATCTGAACAGGTATCTTCCTCTGGAATACAATCTGGAAATGCAGGAGGGGGGGGGGGCACTTCGCCCACCATGGAGCGACGTCTGCATGACATTATATTCCCATGCAACGGTCTTCTCTTTTTCTCTACATGTTCAGTACGACTGTGTACAATATCTGACATGCATAATAAAAAAATAGTTAGATTTTGTAAGGCCTAAGGGGTGCATGCAAAAATCAAGACTGATGGTAGCAAACGAGTGGATGGATCCAAAACTAATGATAGCAGGTAGATTATAGCTTCAGTTTAAAAAGATAGACAATGGATCATCTATTGTTTGTTGCCCACCCAACATGAACCACATAGAAGACCCCAGATGAACTAGATAGTAGACTTATACTATTCGTTGTTGGCTCGATATGAGACCCATGGGCAATTCAAAACTCAAGATTGAATGATAAATTAGCAGGTAATAATAACCGATGTATAACATAAGCAAACACGAAAGACTGCGACCTCTCTTCCGGAACTGTGTAGTCCTCAGGTTCATCTGCTCAGTCGATGATGGTAATGCAGTTGGCATGGCTGCCGGCAACAGGGAAGATGATCTGAGGCGGCGAAAGAAAGTCTACAGGGGGGATCTCTGCTGCAGTGAATGCTTCTGTCGATGGTGCACCTCAGTGGGGTGGATGACGACACGGCAGGAGCAGGACATAACACACAGAGTTTTCTTTGACGCCTATCTGAAAATGAAGTAAATCTGTAAGGGCTCCTTAGAATTGTATGATTCTATAAACGCAGGGATAGGAAAAACACAGGAATAGGATAGGAATGCACGTGCAAAATAGAGCATTTGGAAACATAGGATTTCAGTCAACCTGGGTGTTTGGCTCACATGAATTGGAAGAACACAGGAATGGAGAAACAAAGTGATGCGACGAGTGTACAACCTCTTTGGCATAGCCTTGTGGACCTCAGCATCATTGGGTTGGACGTGGAGGATCGTGATGATGCTAGTGTGACTGTCGAAGGCGGGGAAGAAGATCCGAGGCCTCTGGAAACGGCGCCGAGGGTGACGGTTGCGCCGTTGGAGCAGCTCCACTAAGGTGTACGGCGACGAGGTTGAAGCATGACAAGACAAACAACGTTAATCTGAAGTGGGACCCTAATATCATCTGCAATAGATGATGTAAAATACATCACCAAAAAGTGCTAGATGTAAAACGCATCAGCCACGCCACGACCGCTCCGACAGATGCTGTAAGTACTGTTCACTTTGAACTTAACTGAAGAAAATGAACTTTACAGTCGAAACTGAATTTTACTGTCGAAACAGATTGAACTAGTAACAGAGCATTGCAATAGATGTTTAGGGCATTCAAGCACTAGTAGCAGAGAAGCAGTGATCTAAATCAGCAGACGCTCGAGTAGGGAACACACTAGCAGAGAGCAAGTCGTGCAGTAGCACCGCGAGCGAGTGCTAAAGCAGCAACTCCTGTAGCTGCCGGAGGTCGTGCAACAGCAGCAGCAGCAGCAGCGCAAGCGAGAGCAAGAGCAGAGCAGCATCACGAACGAAAGCAGGAGCAGTGCAGCAGCGCGACCGACAACAAGAACAGAGCCGCAGCGCGAGCGAGAGCCGGAGCAGCTGGAGCTAGTGCCGTTGTGGAAGTCGCCACCGAGGAAGGAACGACATGGGGAGAGACGCCATGGATGATGTGGCCGGCAACAACGCCGTCGATGGAGACACGCCATGTCTGCTCGGTATCGAGCACCGGCAACCCCGTGAGATCGAATAAAAGATAAAATGCAGCGGTGAGTGCAGAACCTCCTTGGTGGCGCCGAGTTGGCCTCAGCTTCATCAGAGGAATTGGTGAGGGTGCTGCGGTTCCGGTGGGGCAGGTGAAGACGATGCTGTGGGGATTGAGGTGGCGCGATAGACGAGGCGAACGTCAAGGCAGGTCCTTGGAGGTGGAGGACGGGGCGGCTGATCCGGCGGGACGACGAGATCGATAACGGATCCTCATCCGGTGCGGTGGATGAGGGACGACGAGCTGTTGCGGTGGACGATGTAGTCGGGGAAGAGTCTCCGGCTGGGCGGCGGTCGGGAGGCCGACGGAGGAGCGTGGGGTTTCGCGGGTTTTGGCGGCCTCGGTGTACGAATGGGGGGGGGGCAAAGGGGGAGGGGGGGAGCCAAGCTTAGGGGCGTGCTTGTCCGAAATGTAGGGTAAGTTACCAGCATACCCCCACCGGTTTTGACACCACGACGTGGAGCTTCATTTCCGGCTGAGGGGTAGAAGGTGGATTTCGCGTGTCTGGGCTGCGGGAGCGATTTCGGATGAGGAGGGAGTTCTTGCGCGCGTCCAAATTTTGGGATAACAAGGGGCGACGCGGGTTGAAGAAGCGGGAGTTTCAAAGCAGGTGAGATAGAAGATACTCGAGCTTGAAAATTTCGGGATAACAAGGTGCAGATTCCTTGTTCGGCAGAACAAACTTAACGTGTAAAAAAACAATTCATACAAGACACAAGAGAGTCATGTCCCCTTTTACTATATTGCTATAGATGCCATTGAAAAAACTACAATAAAAATGTAAAAAAATCGGGAGAACAAGATTACCCTGCACAATACCAAATCGATTCGCACTTCCCTCAACAACAACAAAAAACAAATCAATTCCCACCAAAGAAAGAGTAATGTCCCTTTTTATATGATTACAGATGACATGATCTTGAATTTCAATTTTTGAATCCACGTTATGTTGAATTCGAATATATCGTTAGATGACCTTGTGGTTTATAATTGATGTAGTTGTACATTTTGATATTCCATCATATATGAACATTTTACTCCACCATGTGAACATATATATTGTCGTCTACCATATGGACTAAATTGGAATCAGTTTTCCTTATTTGAATATGATTGTTGTGAAGTTATACAATAATTTAAATATTATCTTGATAACAAAAAACATGCATATAGCAGTAATCATATTTCACTATGAACTACATGTACCATACGCTCTCCAATTCAAATATTTGTATCCATTTTATGTTGAATTCAAATCATAGTACATTATTGGTCTAGGTAGCGAGATGTTCGGGATAATCTAAACCCTGTTTTCATATGTATAATTTTTGGCTGAATTGGGACAAGTTTTGGTATAAGCTTCTTGCAAAACCGGAGATTCTCTCAACAAGCCTCGTGGTTCCGAGAGGGAATGTGTCACCTTTGTGTGCGAAACGATATACACTGCCTCCCCCCTGATTTTATTTACAGAGGCAACATAGAACTATATGAGTGCCCTGTTAAATTTTGGAATTATTTTGGGTTCATTTGGCCTTTTTATACATTAATTGAGTTTCTGGACTTTTAATGTGCATAATCTAAATATGAATTGCATGCACATTCTCCGGTGCACCAAAGTGGTTTGTAAAATCACATGTGTGTCCTTGGTTGAATTTCTAGGTCCCATGGAAGAAATGAGAATGAAATTCAAACATCTGGGCGTCATGACTCAGCCGAGAACATCGAGAAACTTAGATTTTAAATTCATGTAAATCCAAAACTCGCCTGGAAATCATGAAACTTGCATGGTGTCATGTCATGGCACTAACATGTTGTGGTAAAAAATTGGGCCGATTTGGAAGCTCGTGGTTGTAAGAGGGAACGTGCCACCTTTGAGTGTGAAACGATATACGCTGCCCCTCCCCCCTTGAGTTTCTTAACAAAGGCAACATAGAACTACATTACTACCGTGTCAAATTTTGGAATTATTCCGGGTTCGTTTGTCATTTTTATACATTAATTGATTTTCTGGTCATTTAATGTGCACAAGTCAAATTTGAACTACAAGCACATGCTCTCGTGCACCAAAGTTGGTTGAAAAATCACATTTGTGTCCTCAGGTGAATTTCTATGTCCCATGCAAGAAATGAGAATAAAATTAAAACATCTGGGCATCGTGGCTCGGCCGAGAACATTGAGAAACTTGGTTTTAAGATTCTTGTAAATCCAAAAACACATCTGAAAATCATGAAACTTGGCATGGATGTCATGTCATGGTACTACCATGCTGTGGTAAAAAAATTGGCCGAATAGGAACAGATTTTGGTATAAGCTTCTTGCAAACCGAAGCTTCTCTCAAGAAGGCTCGTGGTTCTGAGAGGGAACGTGCCACCTTTGAGTGCGAAACGATATACGCTGTCCCCCTTGAGTTTATTTACAAAGGCAACATAGAACTACATGAGTGCCCTGTTAAATTTTGGAATTATTCCGGCTTCGTTTGGCCTTATTTACACATTAATTGAGTTTTTGGTCATTTAATGTGCATAATTCAAATTTGAACTACAAGCACATGCTCCCGTGCACCAAAGTTGGTCGAAAAATCACATTTGTGTCCTCGGGTGAATTTCTAGGTCCCATGCAAAAATGAGAATAAAATTCAAACATCTGGGTGTCGTGGCTCGGTCGAGAACATTGAGAAACTTGTTTTTAAAATCATGAAACTTGGCATGGTGTCATGTCATGGTATTACCATGCCATGGTAAAAAAAATTGGCCGAATAGGAACAAATTTTGGTATAAGCTTCTTGCAAATCGGAGCTTCTCTCAAGAAGGCTCGTGGTTCTGGGAGGGAACGTGTCACCTTTGTGTGCATAATTCAAATTTGAAATACAAGCACATGTTCCAGTGCACCAAAGTTGGTTGAAAAATCACATGTGTGTCCTCGGGTAAATTTCTAGGTTCCATGCAAGAAATGGGAATGAAATTCAAAATTCTGGGCGTCGTGGCTGGGTTGGAAATATTGAGAAACTTAGTTTTTTAATTCCTGTAAATCCAAAACACGCATGAAAATAATGAAACTTGGCTTGGTGCCATGACATGGCACCAACATGCTGTGGTAATTTGGGCAGTCCGTTGCGAAGGCGCACACATTAACAATCAACAAAGTCATTTTGGAATAAGTGCTGTCATGTTACAATCAGAAACACAAGTATTATTGAAACCGTGGGCGTTCTACTTACTAGTACCATTTACGTGCCGCCACGCATCCCCATTTTTTATTAGCTAGGAGGCGCCATGCAGGGTAGCTATTTGAGTACGAGAGGCGTGCGATCAGACCCCTGCGCGTGCTTATCGGGAGGAGAGCCGTTTCACCTCCATCTGCCGTCCACCTCTCTCCCAAGCTCTCCATTAATGGCGCCTGAGCCTTTGTTTAATGGTGTGGCTATGTCTCACTCGACTGAGATTTAAGAGAGAAAAGAGAAAATCTGAAAGCATGGATCTTGATGTAAGATCCGACGGACCTATATAGCATCTACTGCGACTTATAGCAAGACTGATGAGTATATGAGGACGATTAAATTTTTTTGATCAAAGAAGGGCTTGCCCCTTCCCATTTTCATTACTGAAAACCACCACAATTCACAAGAAGTTCAGCACAACTCCAGCCTAACAAGAAGGACTAAAAGCTACCAGATTGAAATCACAACATCCCAAGAGGCCAACAAAGGCCAAACATCTGCGCTAGAACCCAACATTTCACAACCGATGACACAATCCACATCCTAAACTGATTATTACATCAAAAGAAACCAGGAAACTGAAGGAAGCCCAACAGCAACTAGAAGAACAACAACGCCAGGGTCGCCACAGCAAGAGTTTTCTTCACTCTAGCCTCGCAACATTGATCTTCCACAGAAAGATAAGGACGATTAATTGTCTTACATAATTAGAAAGATAACTAAAAAAGCCACAAGCGGCTACGCCCGAAATACACAAGGGCAAAATAAGAAGGAAGACAAGGATCTGGCTCGCTGATCTCTACTTTCTTGATGCGTTGCTGCAGGCCGCGAGAACTAGTCTCCGCGGGGAGCGGCGATGAGCTCTTTCGTGTCCTCAAGATGCTGCTTGAGAACATCCACAGATTCCTCCACCAGCCTTTGGCGCTCGTTGCGGAGCATGTCATTCTCGTCCATAAGTTTCTTGACGATGACGCCGATCCTCTTCAACAAGGCACTGGTCTCCTCCTGCTGGTCTGCACTTCGGACGATCTTCTCCCTCAGCAGGTCGCGCTCAGCCCGGAGCCTCTCATTGCCCTCCCTTAGTTGCTGGATGACACCGGTAGCCTGTTCAAACGAGGCTTTCATGTCGCCCTGCAACCTCGCCCAGCCGGAGATCTGATCCATCTAGCTATGGACGATCGCATGCATGCGCCTATAACAGTCGTCGCTTGCCCGCGATAAATTTTCCCAGGCCGCCGCGGCGCGGCGGGACATCTCTGCTACTTCGGCAGCGCGGCCGGACCAGTCTGCTGCATCGACGGTGCGACGGGACCTCCGTGCTGCTTCAGCGGTGCGGCGAGACCTCTGTGCTGCTACTTCCGCGCGGCGGGACATGTCGGCTGGTCTCGCAGCGAGGCGGGACATCTCTCGTGCTTCCGCTTCCATGCTCGCCTCTCCTTGATGGCAATCTCTCGACCCAGAACTCACGCTGGCCATGGCAGATGCAAGGGAAGGATGATGAATGACTTGTTTGTTTTTGTGGTGAGGAGTTGAGGAGGAATGTGCAGTCATCTTGGCATACTAGTATTTATAACCGAGTACTAATACGCTCCTAAGTGGGAAACCGTTTAGGTTGTGATCGGTGTGAACAGGTTTGCAATTCAATATAGCGTGGTACTAATACGCTCCTAAGTGGGAAACCGTTTAGGTTGTGATCGGTGTGAACAAGTTTGCAATTCAATATAGCGTGGAGTAAATTGGAATGTGATGAGACACAAGCTCAAAATTTATTAACGGTTCTAGTTTCGAAGTGCGGCACTATTCCCGGATGGAGTAGTTCTTTTTCTACTCCCCCCTTTCCGGTTTTATAGGGCTTATCTCAAAATTTTAGTTTTTCCATTTTATAAGGCTAAATTTGGTTATTCCCCAACACATGTTCAGATTCCAAGGTGCGTTAAATCATTGCATGAAAGTATTAAGAGAAAATTGACCAATGCATGTACTTTATGCATGCATGCATTGCAATTAATGCATTGATAAACACAATTTTTTAAGAAAAACAAGAGCATTAATTAGGTGCTTTTGCAAACTACAAAAAATATTCCACCACTCACCATCTTGGTTGGTGAGATTTTTGAATTAAGCCCTATAAACCGGAAAGGAGGGAGTACTGATGTGTACGTGCAATAACTGGCACCGTCGTATACATACCTTACAGTTAATGGGGTGTTCGACAGGAATAGCCACGTGGCGAGCTCTAGGCTAGTCTTTTTTTCATACGCATTAAACCTATCTCTCGGGACTTCTCACACGCACCATCGTGCCACCCACAAAAACTTGTACTATGAGTTTAGTACGTTATATAGGAAGAGAAGAGGTGCTCGCACGCACTTGTCCTCTCACACATGCATCTGTTTTTTCTCGAAAAGGAGGATCATGACCCCCGGCCTCTGCATCTAGGAGTCACACACGCATCTGTAGCTACGAATTGTAGTGTTCTCAACCATCCGATTGGCTCTATCATGGATGTAACTATATACTAAAACATGTCTAGATACATCTATATACAAATAGAAGGCATGTATTGTGGAATGGAGGGAGTGCTTGTCATCAAAATGGATAAAAAGGGACGTATCTAGAACTAAAATATGTCTACATACATCTCCTTTTATCCATTTTGATGACAAGTAGTACTTCTTACCCAAAGGAACTTTATATCCAACAAACACACAATATCCGTTTGACTGTTGAAAATTACTGATCTGATGTCGAAGTAATTGCTGCATCGCCACCAAAACCCACTATTTCTTAAGCTAAAGTAGACCAAGGTAATCCCTATATTAGCATATTACTAAGATAAACAGAAGACACTTTAGAAATATTTAGGACGTGAGCTTGTCAATCTGAATGTGGAGGGACACCAGCTTAGCCCCGGCCAGCAGCTTGGGCGGAACTGTCAAGAAGGTCAGCTCCTGCACGTCGATGTCGCCGGGATCCTTGCTGCTTGTCACCTCCATTTCCACCTTGACGGCGTCGGTCGTGCCTTTGGTCTCCCCCGGCGGGCCGTTCGCCCATAGCTTGGCCACGTAGTGCGGCAGTGGGGACGCCCCCACTCTGATGCAAACGACCGACACGGCGATAGGCGCGTCGATGTCGAGCACGCCACCGACCAAGAAAAACACGTGGCCGTCCTCCTTCGCGAATAGCAAGAGCCGTGGCTCCGATAGTGGCACTTGCAGCTGGAGCACCTTGCCGTACTAGATCCTGTGCACGGGCATGGGATGCGCGGTGCCGATGTGGTGGTAGAGCGCTGGCGGCGGGCCTTCGTAGCTGCAGACGGCACGGGGCATTTGCAGGGCGCGAGCGGACACACGCTCTAGTGATCGGCGAGCTTGTGGTAAGTGACGTAGAGCCCACAGCCTTCGTGCGGGCACTCCACCCTCACCGACGAAAGGACGGAGTCCACCGTCGTGTTCTACATGTCGAAGCCACCGCCGCGCTCGCACTTCTGGCACTGCCGCTAGTTCCCGGGGCGCTCGACGCGGCAGTTCGCGCAGGCCAGGTGCCCTCCCTTGCACTGCAGAAATCAATCGAGCGACACATCAATCAAGAAACCTGCACCTTGCTCAACCAGCCGAACGGACAAGGTGTATTCAAACCTCATACATTGGAGGCGTCAAGGGCCGGAGGCACAAGGGGCAGTGGAGCACGGTGAGGTCCATCGAGACCTTAGAGAGCTCCATCGTCGGGTCCTGTTCGGTCTGCATGATCTTGCCCTCCTCGTGCACAACCATCTCTCAACTTGGGCCGGGGCATTACAAAGCTTTACTGTCACATATTTTATACTACTTCAAGGTGCATTAAATCAACACATGCAAGTATCAAAAGGAGAGTCATGGCATGCATGCATGCATTGTAATTAATGCATCATTAAACGCAAATTATTGAAATATATCAAGTGCAGTGCTTTGATGTGTCGCGTCAACTCATACATCAATGAGAAGTTTGATTATCCTCTCCCTCGCGGACTTAACTGCACCTGCCTATGGCTGTATGACAGGTTTGCCACACACCTATCGGGCCCACCTTTCAAACACGCAAAGGCAGGAGCATCCCTCCCTCGCCCATGAGCGTGGTGGCTAGCAAGACTAGGAGAAGCTTTCGCTACACGCTCTCCCTCCCGCACGCGGTGGACATGCAGCAGTTCAATCAGCGTCAGATGGACAGAAGCGTACTATAGTACTCCTCCAGTGTAGTAGTACTCCATCATTGTTCGACTTCCCGAAGAGGCGAAGAGCCAAGCGCAGCCCGGACGCTCGTGTGGCAATTTCATGTGTAAGTAGTCTAGGATAGCGTGTACCGTGCCTGTAAGCTTAAAATCGTTGGGGTCGGCTCCATGCTATGTGGCCGTCTCAAAGTTTAAAAAAATATTAAAATAGTCTTCTGGTCCTACCTGTCACCCTGGTGATTATACTCGTTTGCACGCTCATGTGGTCAAGATAGGAATATATATTTTAATTTGTTTTTTTTTTCGAAAAGGGGGGACTTTGCATCAGAACGATGCATACGGCTACATATATTTTAATTTGTGGTGGGTAAATGTTAGAGGTTGCAGCAAATATATTGTACATTGATGGTATTTCAACCAAGTTTAGAGGCAAGCATGTGGAGCCAGTGCTATGATGTGTCACGTCAACTCGTACAATGAGGAGAAGCTTGATTTTACTACTACACGCCTTCTCCGACCAGTGCCGCCGACTCCGCCGTCCAGCCGGAACCCTCTACTGCTCCAACCGGCACCGCCGACTCCACCGTCCAGCCGGAACCCTCTGTCGCTCCTTAGGGTGCTGTCTTTATTTTTTTGCTTACTAGTTTCGACAAACTTTGATTAAATTTGCACAATTCCACCCGCGGGGTGTATATCAAACTCTGTTGAATGCTGGCCAATGGGCCTTTTGCTATGTAAATATCCTTTGTCGCAAATTATGCTTTGTTTGCTGACTTCTGACTTTTCTTGCTTTCCGCTCCTTGCTTTTTTCCTTTGCCGCCCTCCCTTGGCTATCCTCTTGCCAGCCAAACAGTCGCTTTGCAGACTACGACTGGGTTGAGTACTTAGCCATTTACGGGAGGGCAAGTACTTAGCCGTTCGGAGTGTTAGCAAAGTAAGCAGAAACCGGCCGGACGGCTGCTCGGCAGCATGCTGAAAAGGCGGGATGCCGGCCAAAGCTATATGCACATTTTTCCTTAGCCATTTTTCATGTGGGCATTGCTTTGCAACCCCTGCCCACCGTACAGTCGCTCTGCGAGCTGCGGTTTTTGACAGGAGAAGTTTTTGGTGCTGACACACTACTTGTCCGACTACAGGAAACGGGATATAGCAGAAGGCGGCAAGCCTCCGGGCTGACTGGTCGAACCCGGTGCCAGGCGAAATAATAAAACAACACATTCATAGGCATAATACTTATCATATAGATAAAAAAGGATAGTCCCCAAGCTCTTCTCGGGGGACCCGGAGTCTTCGTACTTAATACAAAAGGTAGCATGATACATACTGCTTTTAACTGTAAAATCTTCGGAGGAGGTTTGCGTTCCATGGCCTCTCCGTCTCCTTGCCCGAGTCATCTCTTTTGCGTGCTCTGGGCTTCTGAGCGTCGATCAGGTAGTAGGAACCATTGCCCAGCACTTTGCTGATGATGAAAGGGCCTTCCCAAGGTGCCGAGAGCTTGTGCTGGCCGGCTGTTCGCTAAATCAGCTGGAGCACAAGGTCTCCCTCTTGGAAGGATCTTGGCTTCACCTTGCGGTTGTAGTATCGGCGCAGGCTCTACTAGTAGATGGTGGACCGGCTGAGTGCCAACAGCCGGCCCTCTTCCAGCAGATCGACGCTGTCTTCTCGTGCCTCCTTGGCGTCCACCTCGGTGTACATGGTGACTTGTGGGGAGTCGAACTCTATGTCCGTTGGGATGACGGCTTCAGTGCCGTAGACGAGGAAGAAGGGCGTGAAGCCGGACGACTTGTTCGGAGTTGTGCGCAGGCTCCAAAGGATGGCGGGTAGCTCATCGAGCCAGCAGCCGGCCAAACGCTCTAGAGGCTCGACCAGTCGGGGCTTGATGCAGGATAGGATGAGGTCGTTTGCTCACTCCACTTGGCCGTTTGACTGTGGATGGGCAACGGATGGTAAGTCTAGTCGGATGCCCTGCGTCACGCAGAAACGAGCCAAGGCTCCTTTGGTGAAGTTTGTGCTGTTGTCGGTGATGATGCTATGTGGTATGCCATACCGAGTGGTGATGTCGGCGATGAAAGTCACGGGAGTCGGTCCATTCAGTTTCTTGATTGGCTTTGCTACTATCCACTTGGTGAACTTGTCCACAGTGACAAGAAAATGAGTCATGCCGCCACGAGCCGTCTTGAATGGTCCCACCATGTCCAGCCCCCAAACGGCAAAGGGCCAGGCAATGGGAATGGTCTTGAGTGCAGAAGACGGCAAGTGTGGCTTGGAGCGGAACTTTGGCACCCTTTACATTTCTGGACCAATTCTTTAGCGTCTTCTAGGGCAGTCGGCCAGAAGAAACCATGGCGGAAAGCTTTGGCAACAAGTGATCTTGAATCCGCGTGGTGACCACATTCGCCTTGGTGGATATCCTTGAGGATTGCTTGACCCTGGTCCGGCTCTACACAGCGCTGGTACATACCAGTGACACTGCGCCGTACTAGTTCTTTGTTGACTATGGTGTATGCTGCTGCCCGCCGTTGCACTTGTCGGGCTAGGATCTCATCAGCCAGTAGCTCTTTGTTCACCAGGAAGTTGAGGATGGGTTGAGCCCATGAAGGTGCTGCTATTTCTTCGACTGCCACGACTGCAAGTTGTATAAGGGCGGTTGGGCCGGGAGGTGGCGGGTTGGAGTTGGCTGCCTCCTGTTGAGTTGAATAAGTCCCCTGGCCGACTACTACAGTCCCCGGGCCGGGCTATGAAGTCCCCGGGCTGGGTGCGACGGCCGCAGTCCCCGGGCCGCCCGCCGAAGTCCCCGCGCCGGCTTCTGGGGCCCTCTAGTCGGATCCGACTGCTTCAGGAGGGGCCGACACGAAGATGGAGTCGGACTCTGGTGATGGCTTGACAGACGGCTTAAGGAGGCACTGTCGGGCGACACCGGCTGGTATTGCTTGCCTGGTGGAGCCGATCCGTGCCAAGGCATCTGCTTGCTCGTTGTCATTTCTTGGCACATGGAGGAACTCGCACCCGTCAAAGTATCCGCTGAGTTGCTGTACGAGGAAGGGGTAGCTTGCCATATTTGCATCGTTGGCGTCCCAGTCACCTTACGACTGCTGGACCACCAAGTCGGAGTCACCATAGCACAAGATCCGGTGAATGCCGAGATCCTTGGCAAGCCGGAGCCCGTGTATGAGTGCCTCGTATTCAGCTACGTTGTTGGAGGCGGCAAAGTGGATTTGCAGCACATATCTGAGCTTGTCGCCTTTGGGAGAGGTGAGGATGATGTCGGCTCCCAGACCGGTGCACATCTTTGAACCATCAAAGTGCATCCGCCAATGGGTAGAGTCTGGCGCTGGCGGTAAGTACTGGGTCTGGGCCCAGTCGACGAGGAAGTCGGCCAGTGCTTGTGACTTGATGGTGGTGCGAGGCTGGTAGTAGATGGTGTAGGGGCCAGATCTATGGCCCATTTGGCCACTCGGCCTAAGGCATCTTGGCTTCCAATGATCTCAGCAAGCGGAGCAGTGAAGACAACAGTAATTGGGTGCTCTTGGAAGTAGGGGTTCAGCTTCTTGGCGGCGAAGTGCACGCCATAACACATCTTTTTATAGTGGGGGTAATTTTGCTTGGAGGCGGACAATACTTCACTCAAGTAATACACCGACCTCTGGACCGGCAATGCTCTGCCCTCCCCTTGCGTTCCACCACTACGACCGTACTGACCACCCGACTGGTTGCGGCGATGTAGAGGAGCATGGGCTTTTTATCAGTCGGAGCCACCAGGATAGGCGGGGTGGTCAACATCTTCTTGAGCTAGACAAAAGCTTCATCTGCCTTGTCGTTTCACTCAAAAAAAGTGGTCTTTTCATGAGCTGGTAGAGGGGAAGAGCCTTCTCGCCCAGCCGACTGATGAAACGGCTGATTGATGTTAGGCAGACGGTGAACTTCTGCATGTCCAACAGTCGGGTGGGCACCTCCATCTTCTCAATGGCCTTGATCTTCACAGGGTTGCACTCTATGCCATGCTCTGAGACCAGGAAGCCGAGAAGCTGGCCTGCTGGTACTCCGAAGACACATTTCTCCGGTTGAGCTTGATCTGAAATCGGCGCAGGTTCTCAAATGTCTCCTTGAGGTCTTCCAGCAGCGTGCCATGCTTCTCTGTCTTTACCACCACATCGTCCACATAAACGTGGGCGTTTCTGCCGAGTTGCTTGAGGAGACACTTCTGCATGCAACGCTGAAACATGGCACCCGCATTTCGCAAGCCGAACGTCATGGTCAGGTAGCAGAAGGCTCCAAATGGCATGATGAAGGCGGTCTTCAGCATGTCGGCCGGGTTCAGCTTGATCCGATGGTACCCTGAGTATGCATCCAAAAAACTCAGCAGCTCGCATCCGGCTGTGGAGTCTATCACTTGGTCAATTCTTGGCAAAGCAAAGGGATCTTTGGGGCAAGCTTTGTTGAGGCTGGTATAATCAATACACATGCGCCACTTCTTACTCTTCTTTAGCACAAGAACTGGATTGGCCAACCACTCTGGGAAAAATACGTCCATGATGAAGCCGGGCTATCTCTTCTCCGACAACTCTTCTCTTTTCTTCTGATAGGCGGCGCAAGGGCTGCCTGACCGACTTGGCGTCAGGTCGGACATGTAGCTTGTGCTCGGCGAAATCCATCGGAACTCCCGGCATGCCTTTGGGAGACCATGCTGTCGGATTTTGGGTTCTGGCAGACCCTCAAGGTTTGAACTCTGGGGTGCACGCGGAGATCACACCCCCTGCCTACCCATGTCTCGTCGCCTCGCTAGGACCTAAACTACACGAAGAACAACACAGAGGACATGGGATTTATACTGGTTCATGCCACCATTGTGGTGTAATACCCTACTCCAGTGTGTGGTGTGGTGGATTGCCTCTGGGGCTGATGATGAACAATACAAGGAAGAACTGCCTCACGAGGGGAGGAGTTCTTATGGTGGTGTTGGCTAAGGTTCTTCTCTTTTGTTGATCTCTAGATCAGATGCCTCCAGATCAGGTCGCCCTACCCTGGGGGTGGCTAGTCCTATTTATAGGCGGAGGCCCTGGGCCTCTTCCCAAATATTGAGCGGGAAGGGCGCCAACAATTGGCCATTTTGAAGGGGAACATCTAGTACACTTATCCTGACTAAAGTCGGTCCTCACCTACCAAAGACTCTGGTGGTGACACCGGCTTGGGCTCCACGATGACCTCCATCCCGCCGTTCTGCTGGTCTTGGTCTTGTTGCACCGAAATGGTTGCCTTTGCTTGATGCTCTCGCCTGCGCTTGCCCCCTTTGAACCAAAGAGGAAACAAGGACTCTGCGCAGGCCGGCGCCCGCCTAGCGCCCGCCTGGCCTTGGTCGTCATGGCTTGCGTCATGAGCACCTCGCGAGGTACCCCCGCCTTGATCTCTCCGCCTCCTCGTGAGCCAGCTTGACGAGGCCGTGCCCGAGGAAGCCTCCTGTCGTCCGCCCCGCGAGGCTTGGCCCCTCGCGAGGGTCTTGAGCATGTGTTGATGAAGATGGGCCGTACTGGGCCACTCCTGGAGCCACGCCGCAGGCCGCAGGCAGGCAAGTCTGGGTACCCCCGTTCGCAGAACGCCGACAGTAGCCCCCGGGCCCAAGGCGCGCCCGGACTTGGCTTAGCAGAGAAGCGAAGGGGCAAGTGCAAAGCGCCGCGGGCCCCAATAGCCTGCGGCCTTGGGCACCGCATGGCGGTTGATTGGACATGGGTGTCCTGGCTCCCCCACGATGCCTCGGCAACTACACGAATTGACAAGTCCCTGCATGCAAAACGGGTCATGATTACCTGCGATCGTGGAGGCCGACGGTTGTCCTCCCTCGGCTATATGTACGGAACGGCGCGAGCCCTCCAGTTCACCCCCTTTTGCTACTCCCCTTCTTCCTCTGGCCACTAGCCATCTCCATGGCCCCGCCGAAGAGGTTCTCGGCCGTGGAGAAGGGAAGGCATGCCAGGAAGGGCCTGACCCTTCTCCGGCCAAGTGTGGCCGAGGCCGCCCCCGCAAGCACCCCAGGGCTCCCGCCGCGGCCTCCTGTGGCCGCGGGAATAGCCCTCTGTGCGGCGGTGGGTGTTCGGCCACCAGCGAGAGGTGCGCTGAGGCTGTGCGACCCCCAAGGCCGCGCTTTCGCTCGGCGGAGGTGCTGCCGGAGTTCGTCGTGTGGTTGGCGGACCCGACTGGCACCTGGCTCCAGCTCCCCCGCTTCTTCATAGGTGAACTTCCGGCTGGTGCCCCGGGCGGCCTTTGGCTTCAGGCAGATGGTTGCTGCAGCAGGGCCTCTTGGGCTACCCTGGAGGTCTCCACCGCCGGGGAGGCGGCCTTGACCCGCGGCTGGAAGACATTTGCCCGCGCGCGTGGCCTGAGCCATCGATGTACCCTACACTTCAAGTTCGACGGCGACGCCACCCTCTACGTGAGGGTGTTTGGGGAAGACGGCCGCCGTGCCGGATGCTACCCCGAGGATGATGACCGCGGCCGCGTGCCCAGCCCCAGCACTGGTCGGGGTGAAGGTGGCGGAGGGCGTGCGGGCAGCGGTGCCCGAGGCCCGCCGAGCTCCGGTGACTCCCCCTCGGACGGCAGCTCCTCCAGTGGCTTTTGCGACCAGCCCCCTCGTCGTCGCGCTCGCCTGGGAGAGGGCAGCGGGCCGGCCCGACGCCGCGCTCCGATGAAGCGGGAGGCGGAATCCAGCTAAGCTCCAGAGGCAGTACGAGCTTTCGCTGAGAGTCGGCGCCGGGCAAGTCGTTCCCCCTTTTGCTTTCCTTTCCTTCCTGCACGAAAAAAATGTAATCCGGCTACATAAGAGCATCATCCGACTACGGATGAAACACAAACAGAAACTCAATGACATCCACCCTGCTAGCCCAGGCTGCCGACCTGGAACCTATCCCCTGATCGAAGAAGAAGCAGAAGAAGAACTCCAAAACAAGAAACATCGCTCTCGCGTCATGATCATCACACAACCTATACCTGCAACTGTTGTTGTAGTAATCTGTGAGCCACGAGGACTCAGCAATCCCATTACCATGGGTATCAAGACTAGCAAAGCTTAATGGGAGAGGAAGGGGTAAAGTGGTGAGGCTGTAGCAGCGACTAAGCATATATGGTGGCTAACATATGCAAATAAGAGCGAGAAGAGAGCAAAAAGAATGGTCGTGAAGCTAGCAATGATCAAGAAGTGATCCTGAACTCCTACTTACGTCAAACATAACCCAAAACCGTGTTCACTTCCCGCACTCCGCCGAAAAGAGACCATCACGGCTACACACGCGGTTGATGCGTTTTAATTCGGATCAAGTGTCAAGTTATCTACAACCGGACATTAACAAATCCCCATCTGCCCATAACCGCGGGTACGACTTTCAAAAGTTTAAACCCTGCAGGGGTGTCCCAACTTAGCCCATGACAAGCTCTCGTGATCAAGGAAGGATATACCTTCTCCAAGGAAGACCCGATCAGGCTCGGAATCCCGGTTTACAAGAGATTTCGACAATGGTAAAACAAGACTAGCAAAGCCGCCCGATGCGTCGACAAATCCCGATAGGAGCTGCACATATCTCGTTCTCAGGGCAACACCGAATGAGACTAGCTATGAGTAAAACCAGACTTCGAGTTTCCCCGAGGTGGCCCCGCAGGCATCTCGGTTCGGACAAACACTTAGACAAGCAC
>NC_057801.1:470306865-470310162 GCF_018294505.1 Triticum aestivum
AAATAAAGATGACACTCGGGTTGGCCGACCCAAGGGAAGGGTATAGGTGGTGGTGAGGCAAATGGTAAAACCAAGGTTGGGCCTTGCTGGAGGAGTTTTATTCAAAGCAAGCTGTCAAGGGGGTCCCATAAATCACCCAACCGCGTAAGGAACGCAAAATCCGGGAACATAACACCGGTATGACGGAAACTAGGGCGACAAGAGTGGAACAAAACATCAGGCAAAAGGCCGAGTCTTCCACCCTTTACCAAATATATAGATGCATTAATTAAATAAGAGATATTGTGATATCCCAACATAATCCTATCCACCATGGAGCAATCTTCAACTTCACCTGCATCTAACAACGCTATAAGAGGGGCTGAGCAAAGCGGTAACATAGCCAAGCAACGGTTTGCTAGGAAGGGTGTCAAAGGTTAGAGGTTCATGGCAATCTGGGAGGCTTGATGAGCAAAAGATAGGTAACGCAGCAAAGCGATAAAATGAAGCAACTAGCATAGCAATGATAGTAGTGAGATCCAGGATAGCAGTCATCTTGCCTGAAATCCCGCAAGGAAGAAGAACGAGTCCATGAAGAAGATGAAACCACGAAGACGAACCAAGCGTAGACGAACGAATCCTCACGATCGCAATGAAACGGGAACTATCGAGAGAAGCACACAACACGGTAAACACACCACACATATACAAGACATGATGCACAACCAAGCATGATGCATGACAAGGCAACATGGAGCTACTCATGGCAAGAGATGATGCAAACAAGAACAACACATCAATGCAAGTTTAAATGAGGCCGGGAACAACATATAACAATTCTGGTATGTCCTCATATACAAATTTCGAAATTGGTCCAGATCTGAACAAACATTAAGTTGAAGTTGTTAAACAACAAGTTAAGATGCACCAAGATGATCTACACGAGATTCTAGTCAAGTTACATATAAAGTTCATTTAATTCAGAGCTACGGCCTAAAAGATATGAGCAAAGCAAGTTAAACATGGCATTGATGCAAAATGCATACAAACATCAAGCAAACACCTCAAAACATGGATGCAACATGATAATATGAAACTTCATGCAAAATCAAGCAAGTTTCGTATAGAGCACACTCAAAACGGAGCAACGGTGCAACACATACACTCTATACAAGTTATAGCAACAATCTGTCCAAAACAACAACTAGTCATATTGCAAGAATCAAAACAACATGCTACAGTACCACAATATGAAAACAAAAGGCATGGACATGATGTACAGGTAAATCATAACAAAACATGAACACTGAGCTATCTCTAGAAATCACTAGAACATGCTCAAACACACATGGCAAGATTGCAAATAATATCAGTTTCAGACTTTGCAGAAATAACATCAGGTTGCAATGTTTAGAGCTATCAAACAACATGTTACAAGAACTTATCATGGCAAACAAAGGCATGGCATGAACCTACTAATTGCATAGAACAAAAGTCCCTTACTGACCATGAGCCAGAAAGGATCACAAAATATGATGGCACCCATGTAAACATGACAAGTTATATTACAAATTCAAACATGGCAGGAACAACGATAAGTAGGCATGTAGACGAGCTTGTACCACTCACCACAGAGCAATACATGGCATGGCAAGGCAACCAACAGTAAGATTAAATGTTTGTGAAGCTAAGAATGGCAATAGCAAGTCCATAGGGTGCATGGATCACTAGCAACAATCATGGCAACAACTGAACTTAATGTTAACAGGCTGACAGCAACATTATTTAGCTACTTTGGAGCAAGATAACAACAAGCTACAGCAGGCTATAAATGCAACCAGGGGCATGGATGGATAGAGCATGACATGTATAACAAAACACCCTTAGTGAACATCTCCAGATTATGCATAGAATGACTTGTAGCAGCAGGTTTACATAGCATCACGAAATAACAGATTCAGCCTAGCGAAACAGTAACAACAAGTACACTACTTAACAAGCTTGATTCACTCACCACAAATCATTGCATGAGAAGATAAGCATACATCAGCAAGAATACATGTTTATGAAACAAAGCAAGTCAAGAACAAGTTCATAGCATGCAAGGATCAACTACAACAACCTTGGCAAAATTGAATAACATGTAAACAATCTGCCAGGAAACATTTTGTAGTAAAAGTAGAGCACTAAAAGGACATGCTATACTACTCCATAATTTCAATAAGGGGCATGAATGGATAGAGAAATACCATATGTTCAAAACATCCTTACTGAAGTATCTCAAAATATGCATGGATCTCTCTGTAGCATCATGTTTATATGGCATCAAAATAACAGCAGAACAGGGACTAAAATCAGCAACATTACGAAGCCTAGTTTGCATGCTTGTGCTAGTCACCACATTGATCACAAAAATACATGGTAAGCACCCCTGTAAAGATGGCATGGCATAGTTCAAAACACATGTAGACATCAACCTCATAGGATGCACACATCAAACATGGTAAAAATGACAAATGAGCATGTTCTGTTAACAGACAACAGACAACATCATGTAGCACTCTTGCAACGATGATTCAGGCATCAAGATGGACTCAAATGAACATGATGCAATGGAATGAAATGAAGTACTCGTTGAGACGAACAATTTGACATATTACACGCACAAAGCGAAGCTACATGCACAGAGTTATGATGCGATGAACAGGGCAATATAATGCAACATTTTTTTCAGGGACAGTCGTTTTTCAGGAAAAAAATATGTGAGCGTCAGATACAAAATGACGCACGGGCGTGGGATCTAGGCGGGGCTCACCATGGGCTCGGCCCAGGAAGGAGGAGGAGGCAGGCCGGCTTGGGCTGGGCCTGTGGAGAGGAGGTGGCCCATGCGGGGTCCACGAGCAGCGCACGGGAGGAGCAGCTCCTCTGCTCGCTCCCGAGCACGTTCATGGCGGCGGCGGCAGTTGACTTCGCCGGATCTGCCTGATCCGCGCAAAGCAGCGGCAAGGGAGGCCGGGAACCGGTGGATCGGGCCTCCAGGCACCGGATCCAGAAGTGGAGGAGCTTCACGGGCGGGGCGGCCATCCATGGCGGCGGTGGCGGCGGTTCCCTGCGAGAAGGACAACAGCCATGGCTGCGGGTGAGAGAGGGAAAGTGAGACGGGGAGGAAGGAGGAGACGGCGAGGGCGGTGTCCTAGGATCTGGTGGACGGGACCTGCGGCGGAGGGACACGGACGGGGCGCGAGGCGCTCGGGAGGCGGAGGTGCTCGCGGGGAGCCAGGCTCCTGCGGCTGCGGGCGGCGAGGCGCAGGGACGGGC
>NC_057801.1:470311065-470312947 GCF_018294505.1 Triticum aestivum
ATGCAGATGATGACATGGCAAAATGCAACACGCAAGCAAATGACATGGCAACAACGGCAAATAACTGGGAGACACCTGGCGCATCGAATCCGGGGCGTTACAACACTCCTCCACTAACAAGAGATCTCGTCCCGAGATCTTTGGACCGAGATGGAAGGGAAAAGGTATGAGGTGAAACAAGAACTCAAGAGAATAAACAAAGAATCGTGAGCACTCGAGAAGAAGAGAGGAACGACGAGAATGATGAGAATCGAAAGCTCACGGAATCAGATAGACTATGAAACCACTCTGGTTAGAACGAGATAGGAAACGAATAAGACTGAAAAGGATTTAGGCAGCACTCCGGCTGAAAATGGAAGGAAATAGAACAGGAACTTCACAAGATGGGATGGCACTTGACGAGATGAACAATGCAATGCCTCTGGAAGAATTGCAAGAATGAGCACCTCGGGAAGCAAGAAGAATAAGATACTTGAGCTCTTCCAACAAAATCTTGATGGACTCTTTAAGAATGAATTAAATCATGAAGAGCCACCATGAAGAACTCCGGTAACAAAAGGATGTCGAGATAAAATTGAAGGATGAAAGAATAAGATGAGCCTTGCGATGATTTAGATGGAGGTTCCGACGAAATGGCCGAGGAAATTGAACTCCGGAAAAGAAAAGATGAAAACACTTGGAACTAGAATTTACTCATTAAGAACAACCTCCGAAGGAAGGGATTACTCACTTTGAGGAAATAAGAATAAGATTTATGTTATGCTTATCCTCATCAAATTAAATTGATGACTAGATGGATTTTGCATACTACTTATTCTTCTTGAAAAGGATTGAGAAGTGACAAGTCGCAAACTTGAGAAGGTCTTCATGAACCACTGGTAGGATTGAAAAGAACGAATGAATAAAAATGATAATCAAGGAAAAAGAATCTTGAACGAACCACCGTAAGAATTCGAAAAATGACTGATGCAAGAGACTTAATCACCGGGAAGAATTAGGAGAACAAATATGTTAGAGGGGATTTAGATGCAAGAGAACGAAAATAACTCGAACTGATTAAAGAGCACTTGAATGAAGCACCGGGATAATTGGATAACGGTAGCTGAAATGTGAGGACGAAGAATTCTTCTGGAACGATGGCCTCCGGTGAAACGAAAAAGAAATCAACTCCTGAAATACTCCGGATGGGTAAGAAATAATATCTGACAAGCTGAAATAATTCAAGAGGATGATATGAAGCTAGAACCATGAATCTTCGAGAGGACAGACAAGATTCAGAGGAAAACTCTTCTTCGATCTTCAAATGGCGACAAGAAACACCACCAAAATTATTGAGATACTCCGGGAGAATGAAAAACCGAAAGGTTGAGGCAACAATGAAAATGAACTTGAAAGCGATCTTGGAGAAGAAATGTGACTGATGTGATCCATTCTTACGTCACAACTTGAAAAGAATTGAGAATAACTCCGGGAAATTAGAAGAGTTAGGTAAGATCCTGGAAAAAGACCTGTGGGTTAGGGCCCACTGAAGAGATAACACCGTTGAAAAGGATTGTTGAACAGATAGATGAAGCACCGGAACAATTGAAATATTTGAATGAGGTGACAACCTCGAATGAATTCGAACACAGACGAATCTCCTGAGATGTGTTGAACACTCCGGAAGGATAAATTGGCGAAAGGCGAACGAGCAAGGAAAACACTTGATCCAGGAAAAGAATGTGATCAACCGGAAAAACTTGAATTGAGTGCACCAGGAAAAGAAAGGGATGAAGCATGACGAATGAGACGAGAATTCACCGGTTGGAATAATTTACGAAATACTGAAGAGGTTCCGCACGAATGAGATATATGGTCGAGAGAGAGTCAGACTCCGGGAAGA
>NC_057801.1:470314274-470317455 GCF_018294505.1 Triticum aestivum
TCGGTGAGCCACGAGGACTCAGCAATCCCATTACCACGGGTATCAAGACTAGCAAAGCTTAATGGGAGAGGAAGGGGTAAAGTGGTGAGGCTGCAGCAGCGACTAAGCATATATGGTGGCTAACATACGCAAATAAGAGCGAGAAGAGAGCAAAAAGAACGGTCGTGAAGCTAGCAATGATCAAGAAGTGATCCTGAACTCCTACTTACGTCAAACATAACCCAAAACCGTGTTCACTTCCCGGACTCCGCCGAAAAGAAACCATCATGGCTACACACGCGGTTGATGCGTTTTAATTCGGATCAGGTGTCAAGTTATCTACAACCGGACATTAACAAATTCCCATCTACCCATAACCGCGGGCACGACTTTCGAAATTTTAAACCCTGCAGGGGTGTCCCAACTTAGCCCATGACAAGCTCTCGCGATCAACGAAGGATATACCTTCTCCCAGGAAGACCCGATCAGGCTCGGAATCCCGGTTTACAAGACATTTCGACAATGGTAAAATGAGACCAGCAAAGCCGCCCGATGCACCGACAAAGCCCGATAGGAGATGCACATATCTCGTTCTCAGGGCAACACCGGATGAGACTAGCTACGAGTAAAACCAGACTTCGAGTTTCCCCGAGGTGGCCCCGCAGGCAGCTCGATTCGGACCAACACTTAGACAAGCACTGGCCCGAGGGGGGGGGGCTAAAATAAAGATGACCCTCGGGTTGGCCGACCCAAGGGAAGGGTATAGGTGGTGGTGAGGCAAATGGTAAAACCAAGGTTGGGCCTTGCTGGAGGAGTTTATTCAAAGCGAACTGTCAAGGGGGTCCCATAAATCACCCAACCGCGTAAGGAACGCAAAATCCGGGAACATAACACCGGTATGACGGAAACTAGGGCGGCAAGAGTGGAACAAAACACCAAGCAAAAGGCCGAGTCTTCCACCCTTTACAAAATATATAGATGCATTAATTAAACAAGAGATATTGTGATATCCCAACATAATCCTGTCCACCATGGAGCAATCTTCAACTTCACCTGCATCTAACAACGCTATAAGAGGGGCTAAGCAAAGCGGTAACATAGCCAAGCAACGGTTTGCTAGGAAGGGTGTCAAAGGTTAGAGGTTCATGGCAATCTGGGAGGCTTGATTAGCAAAAGATAGGTAACGCAGCAAAGCGATAGAACGAAGCAACTAGCATAGCAATGATAGTAGTGAGATCCAGGGTAGCGGTCATCTTGCCTGAAATCCCGCAAGGAAGAAGAACAAGTCCATGAAGAAGATGAATCCATGAAGACGAACCAAGCGTAGACGAACGAATCCTCACGATCGCAACGAAACGGGAACTATCGAGAGAAGCACACAACAAGGTAAACACACCACACATATACAAGACATGATGCACAACCAAGCATGATGCATGACAAGGCTACATGGAGCTACTCATGGCAAGAGATGATGCAAACAAGAACAACACATCAAGGCAAGTTTAAATGAGGCCGGGAACAACATATAACAATTCCGGTAAGTCCTCATATACAAATTTCGAAATTGGTCCAGATCTGAACAAACATTAAGTTGAAGTTGTTAAACAACAAGTTAAGATGCACCAAGATGATCTACACGAGATTCTAGTCAAGTTACATATAAAGTTCATTTAATTCAGAGCTACGGCCTAAAAGATATGAGCAAAACAAGTTAAACATGGCATTGATGCAAAATGCATACAAACATCAAGCAAACACCTCAAAACATGGATGCAACATGATAATATGAAACTTCATGCAAAATCAAGCAAGTTTCGTATAGAGCACACTCAAAACGGAGCAACGGTGCAACACATACACTCTATACAAGTTATAGCAACAATCTGTCCAAAACAACAACTAGTCATATTGCAAGAATCAAAACAACATGCTACAGTACCACAATATGAAAACAAAAGGCATGGACATGATGTACAGGTAAATCATAACAAAACATGAACACTGAGCTATCTCTAGAAATCACTAGAACATGCTCAAACACACATGGCAAGATTGCAAATAATATCAGTTTCAGACTTTGCAGAAATAACATCAGGTTGCAATGTTTAGAGCTATCAAACAACATGTTACAAGAACTTATCATGGCAAACAAAGGCATGGCATGAACCTACTAATTGCATAGAACAAAAGTCCCTTACTGACCATGAGCCAGAAAGGATCACAAAATATGATGGCACCCATGTAAACATGACAAGTTATATTACAAATTCAAACATGGCAGGAACAACGATAAGTAGGCATGTAGACGAGCTTGTACCACTCACCACAGAGCAATACATGGCATGGCAAGGCAACCAACAGTAAGATTAAATGTTTGTGAAGCTAAGAATGGCAATAGCAAGTCCATAGGGTGCATGGATCACTAGCAACAATCATGGCAACAACTGAACTTAATGTTAACAGGCTGACAGCAACATTATTTAGCTACTTTGGAGCAAGATAACAACAAGCTACAGCAGGCTATAAATGCAACCAGGGGCATGGATGGATAGAGCATGACATGTATAACAAAACACCCTTAGTGAACATCTCCAGATTATGCATAGAATGACTTGTAGCAGCAGGTTTACATAGCATCACGAAATAACAGATTCAGCCTAGCGAAACAGTAACAACAAGTACACTACTTAACAAGCTTGATTCACTCACCACAAATCATTGCATGAGAAGATAAGCATACATCAGCAAGAATACATGTTTATGAAACAAAGCAAGTCAAGAACAAGTTCATAGCATGCAAGGATCAACTACAACAACCTTGGCAAAATTGAATAACATGTAAACAATCTGCCAGGAAACATTTTGTAGTAAAAGTAGAGCACTAAAAGGACATGCTATACTACTCCATAATTTCAATAAGGGGCATGAATGGATAGAGAAATACCATATGTTCAAAACATCCTTACTGAAGTATCTCAAAATATGCATGGATCTCTCTGTAGCATCATGTTTATATGGCATCAAAATAACAGCAGAACAGGGACTAAAATCAGCAACATTACGAAGCCTAGTTTGCATGCTTGTGCTAGTCACCACATTGATCACAAAAATACATGGTAAGCACCCCTGTAAAGATGGCATGGCATAGTTCAAAACACATGTAGACATCAACCTCATAGGATGCACACATCAAACATGG
>NC_057801.1:470317561-470318763 GCF_018294505.1 Triticum aestivum
AGAAAACGATGAGGGGCGGCGGCTAGAGGTAGGTGGAGGGCTAGGGGTGCCCAAAATGGCAAGGGGGGCTTCTTAAATAGGCAGGGGTCTAGGGTTAGGGGTTTGAGGGGAGTTTTGGGGGGTTTCAGAGCCTCCGATGATGATCCAACGGCACCGGTCGGAGGGGGGTTTAAGCCGGGTTAGATGGGCTGTGCGGAGGGGGTTGGGCTCAGAAGAGAGAAGAGAAGGCATCCCGGCAACAGTTTCCGGAGACCGAAAATGTCCGACGTAAATACTGGCAATGGTGCCGCTTTATATTTAACGGTTGGGCTATCAAATGGGCTCCGAATGCGACGAAACTTGATAGGCGGTCTGTCTACACTATAATAAGACTGCATGCCAAGTTCCAACCCATTCCGAGAACATTTTTATGCCACGAATAAAATAATATTTCGGAGGTGCCGCAGGAGCGTGCGAGTGTGGTCTGGACTCCGAACGGACAACAGAGAGAACCGGGAGGACCCGAACGGATGCAAGTTTTCAAAACATGCAGATGAAATGCAGATGATGACATGGCAAAATGCAACACGCAAGCAAATGACATGGCAACAACGGCAAATAACTGGGAGACACCTGGCGCATCGAATCCGGGGCGTTACAACACTCCTCCACTAACAAGAGATCTCGTCCCGAGATCTTTGGACCGAGATGGAAGGGAAAAGGTATGAGGTGAAACAAGAACTCAAGAGAATAAACAAAGAATCGTGAGCACTCGAGAAGAAGAGAGGAACGACGAGAATGATGAGAATCGAAAGCTCACGGAATCAGATAGACTATGAAACCACTCTGGTTAGAACGAGATAGGAAACGAATAAGACTGAAAAGGATTTAGGCAGCACTCCGGCTGAAAATGGAAGGAAATAGAACAGGAACTTCACAAGATGGGATGGCACTTGACGAGATGAACAATGCAATGCCTCTGGAAGAATTGCAAGAATGAGCACCTCGGGAAGCAAGAAGAATAAGATACTTGAGCTCTTCCAACAAAATCTTGATGGACTCTTTAAGAATGAATTAAATCATGAAGAGCCACCATGAAGAACTCCGGTAACAAAAGGATGTCGAGATAAAATTGAAGGATGAAAGAATAAGATGAGCCTTGCGATGATTTAGATGGAGGTTCCGACGAAATGGCCGAGGAAATTGAACTCCGGAAAAGAAAA
>NC_057801.1:470320681-470321377 GCF_018294505.1 Triticum aestivum
TCGGTGAGCCACGAGGACTCAGCAATCCCATTACCACGGGTATCAAGACTAGCAAAGCTTAATGGGAGAGGAAGGGGTAAAGTGGTGAGGCTGCAGCAGCGACTAAGCATATATGGTGGCTAACATACGCAAATAAGAGCGAGAAGAGAGCAAAAAGAACGGTCGTGAAGCTAGCAATGATCAAGAAGTGATCCTGAACTCCTACTTACGTCAAACATAACCCAAAACCGTGTTCACTTCCCGGACTCCGCCGAAAAGAAACCATCATGGCTACACACGCGGTTGATGCGTTTTAATTCGGATCAGGTGTCAAGTTATCTACAACCGGACATTAACAAATTCCCATCTACCCATAACCGCGGGCACGACTTTCGAAATTTTAAACCCTGCAGGGGTGTCCCAACTTAGCCCATGACAAGCTCTCGCGATCAACGAAGGATATACCTTCTCCCAGGAAGACCCGATCAGGCTCGGAATCCCGGTTTACAAGACATTTCGACAATGGTAAAATGAGACCAGCAAAGCCGCCCGATGCACCGACAAAGCCCGATAGGAGATGCACATATCTCGTTCTCAGGGCAACACCGGATGAGACTAGCTACGAGTAAAACCAGACTTCGAGTTTCCCCGAGGTGGCCCCGCAGGCAGCTCGATTCGGACCAACACTTAGACAAGCACTGGCCCGAGGGGGGGGGG
>NC_057801.1:470322102-470324408 GCF_018294505.1 Triticum aestivum
CAAGTTAAACATGGCATTGATGCAAAATGCATACAAACATCAAGCAAACACCTCAAAACATGGATGCAACATGATAATATGAAACTTCATGCAAAATCAAGCAAGTTTCGTATAGAGCACACTCAAAACGGAGCAACGGTGCAACACATACACTCTATACAAGTTATAGCAACAATCTGTCCAAAACAACAACTAGTCATATTGCAAGAATCAAAACAACATGCTACAGTACCACAATATGAAAACAAAAGGCATGGACATGATGTACAGGTAAATCATAACAAAACATGAACACTGAGCTATCTCTAGAAATCACTAGAACATGCTCAAACACACATGGCAAGATTGCAAATAATATCAGTTTCAGACTTTGCAGAAATAACATCAGGTTGCAATGTTTAGAGCTATCAAACAACATGTTACAAGAACTTATCATGGCAAACAAAGGCATGGCATGAACCTACTAATTGCATAGAACAAAAGTCCCTTACTGACCATGAGCCAGAAAGGATCACAAAATATGATGGCACCCATGTAAACATGACAAGTTATATTACAAATTCAAACATGGCAGGAACAACGATAAGTAGGCATGTAGACGAGCTTGTACCACTCACCACAGAGCAATACATGGCATGGCAAGGCAACCAACAGTAAGATTAAATGTTTGTGAAGCTAAGAATGGCAATAGCAAGTCCATAGGGTGCATGGATCACTAGCAACAATCATGGCAACAACTGAACTTAATGTTAACAGGCTGACAGCAACATTATTTAGCTACTTTGGAGCAAGATAACAACAAGCTACAGCAGGCTATAAATGCAACCAGGGGCATGGATGGATAGAGCATGACATGTATAACAAAACACCCTTAGTGAACATCTCCAGATTATGCATAGAATGACTTGTAGCAGCAGGTTTACATAGCATCACGAAATAACAGATTCAGCCTAGCGAAACAGTAACAACAAGTACACTACTTAACAAGCTTGATTCACTCACCACAAATCATTGCATGAGAAGATAAGCATACATCAGCAAGAATACATGTTTATGAAACAAAGCAAGTCAAGAACAAGTTCATAGCATGCAAGGATCAACTACAACAACCTTGGCAAAATTGAATAACATGTAAACAATCTGCCAGGAAACATTTTGTAGTAAAAGTAGAGCACTAAAAGGACATGCTATACTACTCCATAATTTCAATAAGGGGCATGAATGGATAGAGAAATACCATATGTTCAAAACATCCTTACTGAAGTATCTCAAAATATGCATGGATCTCTCTGTAGCATCATGTTTATATGGCATCAAAATAACAGCAGAACAGGGACTAAAATCAGCAACATTACGAAGCCTAGTTTGCATGCTTGTGCTAGTCACCACATTGATCACAAAAATACATGGTAAGCACCCCTGTAAAGATGGCATGGCATAGTTCAAAACACATGTAGACATCAACCTCATAGGATGCACACATCAAACATGGCAAAAATGACAAATGAGCATGTTCTGTTAACAGACAACAGACAACATCATGTAGCACTCTTGCAACGATGATTCAGGCATCAAGATGGACTCAAATGAACATGATGCAATGGAATGAAATGAAGTACTTGTTGAGACGAACAATTTGACATATTACACGCACAAAGCGAAGCTACATTCACAGAGTTATGATGCGATGAACAGGGCAATATAATGCAACATTTTTTTCAGGGACAGTCGTTTTTCAGGAAAAAAATATGTGAGCGTCAGATACAAAATGACGCACGGGCGTGGGATCTAGGCGGGGCTCACCATGGGCTCGGCCCAGGAAGGAGGAGGAGGCAGGCCGGCTTGGGCTGGGCCTGTGGAGAGGAGGTGGCCCATGCGGGGTCCACGAGCAGCGCACGGGAGGAGCAGCTCCTCTGCTCGCTCCCGAGCACGTTCATGGCGGCGGCGGCAGTTGACTTCGCCGGATCTGCCTGATCCGCGCAAAGCAGCGGCAAGGGAGGCCGGGAACCGGTGGATCGGGCCTCCAGGCACCGGATCCAGAAGTGGAGGAGCTTCACGGGCGGGGCGGCCATCCATGGCGGCGGTGGCGGCGGTTCCCTGCGAGAAGGACAACAGCCATGGCTGCGGGTGAGAGAGGGAAAGTGAGACGGGGAGGAAGGAGGAGACGGCGAGGGCGGTGTCCTAGGATCTGGTGGACGGGACCTGCGGCGGAGGGACACGGACGGGGCGCGAGGCGCTCGGGAGGCGGAGGTGCTCGCGGGGAGCCAGGCTCCTGCGGCTGCGGGCGGCGAGGCGCAGGGACGGGC
>NC_057801.1:470324418-470326243 GCF_018294505.1 Triticum aestivum
ATGCAGATGATGACATGGCAAAATGCAACACGCAAGCAAATGACATGGCAACAACGGCAAATAACTGGGAGACACCTGGCGCATCGAATCCGGGGCGTTACAACACTCCTCCACTAACAAGAGATCTCGTCCCGAGATCTTTGGACCGAGATGGAAGGGAAAAGGTATGAGGTGAAACAAGAACTCAAGAGAATAAACAAAGAATCGTGAGCACTCGAGAAGAAGAGAGGAACGACGAGAATGATGAGAATCGAAAGCTCACGGAATCAGATAGACTATGAAACCACTCTGGTTAGAACGAGATAGGAAACGAATAAGACTGAAAAGGATTTAGGCAGCACTCCGGCTGAAAATGGAAGGAAATAGAACAGGAACTTCACAAGATGGGATGGCACTTGACGAGATGAACAATGCAATGCCTCTGGAAGAATTGCAAGAATGAGCACCTCGGGAAGCAAGAAGAATAAGATACTTGAGCTCTTCCAACAAAATCTTGATGGACTCTTTAAGAATGAATTAAATCATGAAGAGCCACCATGAAGAACTCCGGTAACAAAAGGATGTCGAGATAAAATTGAAGGATGAAAGAATAAGATGAGCCTTGCGATGATTTAGATGGAGGTTCCGACGAAATGGCCGAGGAAATTGAACTCCGGAAAAGAAAATATGAAAACACTTGGAACTAGAATTTACTCATTAAGAACAACCTCCGAAGGAAGGGATTACTCACTTTGAGGAAATAAGAATAAGATTTATGTTATGCTTATCCTCATCAAATTAAATTGATGACTAGATGGATTTTGCATACTACTTATTCTTCTTGAAAAGGATTGAGAAGTGACAAGTCGCAAACTTGAGAAGGTCTTCATGAACCACCGGTAGGATTGAAAAGAACGAATGAATAAAAATTATAATCAAGGAAAAAGAATCTTGAACGAACCACCGTAAGAATTCGAAAAATGACTGATGCAAGAGACTTAATCACCGGGAAGAATTAGGAGAACAAATATGTTAGAGGGGATTTAGATGCAAGAGAACGAAAATAACTCGAACTGATTAAAGAGCACTTGAATGAAGCACCGGGATAATTGGATAACGGTAGCTGAAATGTGAGGACGAAGAATTCTTCTGGAACGATGGCCTCCGGTGAAATGAAAAAGAAATCAACTCCTGAAATACTCCGGATGGGTAAGAAATAATATCTGACAAGCTGAAATAATTCAAGAGGATGATATGAAGCTAGAACCATGAATCTTCGAGAGGACAGACAAGATTCAGAGGAAAACTCTTCTTCGATCTTCAAATGGCGACAAGAAACACCACCAAAATTATTTAGATACTCCGGGAGAATGAAAAACCGAAAGGTTGAGGCAACAATGAAAATGAACTTGAAAGTGATCTTGGAGAAGAAATGTGACTGATGTGATCCATTCTTACGTCACAACTTGAAAAGAATTGAGAATAACTCCGGGAAATTAGAAGAGTTAGGTAAGATCCTGGAAAAAGACCTGTGGGTTAGGGCCCACTGAAGAGATAACACCGTTGAAAAGGATTGTTGAACAGATAGATGAAGCACCGGAACAATTGAAATATTTGAATGAGGTGACAACCTCGAATGAATTCGAACACAGACGAATCTCCTGAGATGTGTTGAACACTCCGGAAGGATAAATTGGCGAAAGGCGAACGAGCAAGGAAAACACTTGATCCAGGAAAAGAATGTGATCAACCGGAAAAACTTGAATTGAGTGCACCAGGAAAAGAAAGGGATGAAGCATGACGAATGAGACGAGAATTCACCGGTTGGAATAATTTACGAAATACT
>NC_057801.1:470327222-470327918 GCF_018294505.1 Triticum aestivum
TCGGTGAGCCACGAGGACTCAGCAATCCCATTACCACGGGTATCAAGACTAGCAAAGCTTAATGGGAGAGGAAGGGGTAAAGTGGTGAGGCTGCAGCAGCGACTAAGCATATATGGTGGCTAACATACGCAAATAAGAGCGAGAAGAGAGCAAAAAGAACGGTCGTGAAGCTAGCAATGATCAAGAAGTGATCCTGAACTCCTACTTACGTCAAACATAACCCAAAACCGTGTTCACTTCCCGGACTCCGCCGAAAAGAAACCATCATGGCTACACACGCGGTTGATGCGTTTTAATTCGGATCAGGTGTCAAGTTATCTACAACCGGACATTAACAAATTCCCATCTACCCATAACCGCGGGCACGACTTTCGAAATTTTAAACCCTGCAGGGGTGTCCCAACTTAGCCCATGACAAGCTCTCGCGATCAACGAAGGATATACCTTCTCCCAGGAAGACCCGATCAGGCTCGGAATCCCGGTTTACAAGACATTTCGACAATGGTAAAATGAGACCAGCAAAGCCGCCCGATGCACCGACAAAGCCCGATAGGAGATGCACATATCTCGTTCTCAGGGCAACACCGGATGAGACTAGCTACGAGTAAAACCAGACTTCGAGTTTCCCCGAGGTGGCCCCGCAGGCAGCTCGATTCGGACCAACACTTAGACAAGCACTGGCCCGAGGGGGGGGGG
>NC_057801.1:470327928-470331372 GCF_018294505.1 Triticum aestivum
GGGGGGGGGGCTAAAATAAAGATGACCCTCGGGTTGGCCGACCCAAGGGAAGGGTATAGGTGGTGGTGAGGCAAATGGTAAAACCAAGGTTGGGCCTTGCTGGAGGAGTTTATTCAAAGCGAACTGTCAAGGGGGTCCCATAAATCACCCAACCGCGTAAGGAACGCAAAATCCGGGAACATAACACCGGTATGACGGAAACTAGGGCGGCAAGAGTGGAACAAAACACCAAGCAAAAGGCCGAGTCTTCCACCCTTTACAAAATATATAGATGCATTAATTAAACAAGAGATATTGTGATATCCCAACATAATCCTGTCCACCATGGAGCAATCTTCAACTTCACCTGCATCTAACAACGCTATAAGAGGGGCTAAGCAAAGCGGTAACATAGCCAAGCAACGGTTTGCTAGGAAGGGTGTCAAAGGTTAGAGGTTCATGGCAATCTGGGAGGCTTGATGAGCAAAAGATAGGTAACGCAGCAAAGCGATAGAACGAAGCAACTAGCATAGCAATGATAGTAGTGAGATCCAGGGTAGCAGTCATCTTGCCTGAAATCCCGCAAGGAAGAAGAACAAGTCCATGAAGAAGATGAATCCATGAAGACGAACCAAGCGTAGACGAACGAATCCTCACGATCGCAACGAAACGGGAACTATCGAGAGAAGCACACAACAAGGTAAACACACCACACATATACAAGACATGATGCACAACCAAGCATGATGCATGACAAGGCTACATGGAGCTACTCATGGCAAGAGATGATGCAAACAAGAACAACACATCAAGGCAAGTTTAAATGAGGCCGGGAACAACATATAACAATTCCGGTAAGTCCTCATATACAAATTTCGAAATTGGTCCAGATCTGAACAAACATTAAGTTGAAGTTGTTAAACAACAAGTTAAGATGCACCAAGATGATCTACACGAGATTCTAGTCAAGTTACATATAAAGTTCATTTAATTCAGAGCTACGGCCTAAAAGATATGAGCAAAACAAGTTAAACATGGCATTGATGCAAAATGCATACAAACATCAAGCAAACACCTCAAAACATGGATGCAACATGATAATATGAAACTTCATGCAAAATCAAGCAAGTTTCGTATAGAGCACACTCAAAACGGAGCAACGGTGCAACACATACACTCTATACAAGTTATAGCAACAATCTGTCCAAAACAACAACTAGTCATATTGCAAGAATCAAAACAACATGCTACAGTACCACAATATGAAAACAAAAGGCATGGACATGATGTACAGGTAAATCATAACAAAACATGAACACTGAGCTATCTCTAGAAATCACTAGAACATGCTCAAACACACATGGCAAGATTGCAAATAATATCAGTTTCAGACTTTGCAGAAATAACATCAGGTTGCAATGTTTAGAGCTATCAAACAACATGTTACAAGAACTTATCATGGCAAACAAAGGCATGGCATGAACCTACTAATTGCATAGAACAAAAGTCCCTTACTGACCATGAGCCAGAAAGGATCACAAAATATGATGGCACCCATGTAAACATGACAAGTTATATTACAAATTCAAACATGGCAGGAACAACGATAAGTAGGCATGTAGACGAGCTTGTACCACTCACCACAGAGCAATACATGGCATGGCAAGGCAACCAACAGTAAGATTAAATGTTTGTGAAGCTAAGAATGGCAATAGCAAGTCCATAGGGTGCATGGATCACTAGCAACAATCATGGCAACAACTGAACTTAATGTTAACAGGCTGACAGCAACATTATTTAGCTACTTTGGAGCAAGATAACAACAAGCTACAGCAGGCTATAAATGCAACCAGGGGCATGGATGGATAGAGCATGACATGTATAACAAAACACCCTTAGTGAACATCTCCAGATTATGCATAGAATGACTTGTAGCAGCAGGTTTACATAGCATCACGAAATAACAGATTCAGCCTAGCGAAACAGTAACAACAAGTACACTACTTAACAAGCTTGATTCACTCACCACAAATCATTGCATGAGAAGATAAGCATACATCAGCAAGAATACATGTTTATGAAACAAAGCAAGTCAAGAACAAGTTCATAGCATGCAAGGATCAACTACAACAACCTTGGCAAAATTGAATAACATGTAAACAATCTGCCAGGAAACATTTTGTAGCAAAAGTAGAGCACTAAAAGGACATGCTATACTACTCCATAATTTCAATAAGGGGCATGAATGGATAGAGAACAACCATATGTTCAAAACATCCTTACTGAAGTATCTCAAAATATGCATGGATCTCTCTGTAGCATCATGTTTACATGGCATCAAAATAACAGCAGAACAGGGACTAAAATCAGCAACATTACGAAGCCTAGTTTGCATGCTTGTGCTAGTCACCAAATTGATCACAAAAATACATGGTAAGCACCCCTGTAAAGATGGCATCGCATAGTTCAAAACACATGTAGACATCAACCTCATAGGATGCACACATCAAACATGGCAAAAATGACAAATGAGCATGTTCTATTAATAGACAGCAGACAACATCATATAGCACTCTTGCAACGATGATTCAGGCATCAAGATGGACTCAAATGAACATGATGCAATGGAATGAAATGAAGTACTTGTTGAGACGAACAATTTGACATATTACACGCACAAAGCGGAGCTACATGCACAGAGTTATGATGCGATGAACAGGGCAATATAATGCAACATTTTTTTCAGGGACAGTCATTTTTCAGGAAAAAAATATGTGAGCGTCAGATATAAAATGACGCACGGGCGCGGGATCTAGGCGGGGCTCACCATGGGCTCGGCCCAGGAAGGAGGAGGAGGCAGGCCGGCTTGGGCTGGGCCCGTGTAGAGGAGGTGGCTCATGCGGGGTCCACGAGCGGCGCACGGGAGGAGCAGCTCCTTTGCTCGCTCCCGAGCACGTTCATGGCGGCGGCGGCAGTTGACTTCGCCGGATCTGCCTGATCCGCGCAAAGCAGCGGCAAGGGAGGCCGGGAACCGATGGATCGGGCCTCCGGGCACCGGATCCAGCGGTGGAGGAGCTTCACGGGCGGGGCGGCCATCCATGGCGGCGGCGGCAGCGGTTCCCTGCGAGAAGGACAGTAGCCGTGGTTGCGGGTGAGAGAGGTAAAGTGAGACGGGGAGGAAGGAGGAGACGGCGAGGGCGGCGTCCTGGGATCCGGTGGACGGGACCTGCGGCGGAGGGACGTGGACGGGGCGCGAGGTGCTCGGGAGGCGGAGGTGCTCGCGGGGAGCCAGGCTCCTGCGGCTGCGGGCGGCGGGGCGCAGGGACGGGCGAGTGGCGGCACGCGCGGGCCGGGGCGCGGCCCTAATCGGGCCCGGGGCGGGCCACACCTGGGTTCCGCGGGCTGTGTTGGCGGGGAGCGGGGCTGGGGCGACGTGGAGGTGCAGGAGAGGCCGGAAGCGTCGGT
>NC_057801.1:470331772-470340257 GCF_018294505.1 Triticum aestivum
GGAGGAGCAGGCTGACACGGAAAACGATGAGGGGTGGCGGCTAGAGGTAGGTGGAGGCTAGGGGTGCCCAAAATGGCAAGGGGGGCTTCTTAAATAGGCAAGGGTCTAGGGTTAGGGGTTTGAGGGGAGTTTTGGGGGGTTTCGGAGCCTCCAATGACGATCCAACGGCACCGGTCGAAGGGGGGTTTAAGCCAGGTTAGATGGGCTGTGCGGAGGGGGTTGGGCTGAGAAGAGAGAAGAGAAGGCAGCCCGGCAACAGTTTCCGGAGACCAAAAACGTCCGACGTAAATACCGGCAACGGTGCCGCTATATATTTAATGGTTGGGCTATCAAATGGGCTCCAAATGCGACGAAACTTGACAGGCAGCCTGTCTACACTATAATAAGACTGCATGCCAAGTTCCAACCCATTCCGAGAACATTTTTATGCCACTAATGAAATAATATTTCGGAGGTGCCGCGGGAGCGTGCGAGTGTGGTCTGGACTCCGAACGGACAACGGAGAGAACCAGGAGGACCCGAACGGATGCAAGTTTCAAAACATGCAGATGAAATGCAGATGATGACATGGAAAAATGCAACACGCAAGCAAATGACGTGGCAACAAAGGCAAATAACTGGGAGACACCCGGCGCATCGAATCCGGGGCGTTACATCAGGCCCCGTGACCGTGTCGCGATGCCCGTGGGGCATGGAATGGGAGGGGTGCTCCCGCAGCGGACTTGGACAGGGAGTTCCAAAGCAATGGACAGAAAAACACTCGTGAGGGTGCCCCTGCTCCTCCCTCGTGAGACTTCGCGCGAGAGAAAACGAAACCAATAAGTGAAACGGACGAAGGGTCACAAGCTTGAAATGGCAACAACCTCAGAAAAACTCCAAATAAAAACAAGCAAGCCAACTGCGGAAAGCAAACGAAAGAAGCCACGTCTGGCACCTAGTCTAGTCTTCGACGTCTTCTCACCAGCGCGCACCTAAGTGCTGCCACTGGGCGTGGGCGGGAGCCCCCGAGGCCCGAGGACGGTGATGAAGCCATGTACCTAGGGTAGGGTCATGGACCTGTCCAAGGTACCCTCCCCAAGGGGCATCTCTAGAAGAAACTGCCTTTCAGTCGACCTGGAAGGATTCCACTCGACGGACTCGAAGACACTCGACCATGAAGCCACTCACTCGACCGCCAGAAGATCTAGAGTCACTCTGCACCCAAACGGTCTGTTATTAAGTAGTCTTTATGGTCATGATAGCACTTTATGTAGGGCGTTACCAGTAACGCCAGGCCTTAATGTACTTTAAACCCTGCATAACTGAGGGCTGGAGGGGTCTGGCAGACTCTATATAAGCCACCCTCCTCCTCAGTGTAAAGGGTTCACACCCCTGTAACTCATACGCATATAATCCAGTCGACCGCCTCCGGGCTCCGAGACGTAGGGCTGTTACTTCCTCCGAGAAGGGCCTGAACTCGTAAATCCCTTGCGTATACAACTACTCCATAGCTAAGATCTTGCCTCTCCATACCTACCCCCCTTTCTACTGTCAGACTTAGAACCACAACAGTTGGCGCCCACCATGGGGCAAGTGTCTTAGCGACTTATTGGAGAAGTTGCAATTTTTTCCGATCTCCTTCATCATGGTTTCGGGTGGAGTTTTGGTCGAGGGCCACGAGATCCGACTCGGCGCGCTCACGTTCATTGCCGACGACTCTGCTTGGCTTCAAGAGGCTCCACTCGACATCGATGCGCTCCCAGTCCGTGGAGCGACGCACTTTCGCGCGTGTGTCCGCGGCGTCCTCCTTTGGCAACCATCGACCCAGTATCGGTCGGTCGTTGTGTCATCCTCCCTCCCTGCTTCCCGCTGGCGCAAGCGCTCCGGTCGGTCGAGGCTTCAGGGGTGGGTGAGGCACGCGGTGGCTCGTCAGTCGGCCTCCCCCCAAGTCGCGGCAATCGAGCCCGACGAATCTCTCTACGGCCTATTCGATCTGTCGATTGGCTCCGCAGAGACTGCATTCAAGTGCGACACTAGTGATCCAGCGGCGGAGGTCCTGATGGTCAATGGACCGTGCAGTCCTCCCGGCTTCCCCCGCACTGACGAAGGCGACGGTGGAGGCGACCCAGTGCAGGTCCACGAAGAGTATCAACCCGAGCCACTCACTTCGCTGCAAAGGGAAGATCTTCGCCGCCGGAACATGGATGCGCTGCATACTCCTATCGTTGGAGAAACCCCCGAGGCTCGCGCTTTAGAGGACGCGCGTTTGGCCAACCTGGCTGAGCGCACTTGACTGGAGAACCTTCAGCGAGCGCTCGACGAGCGTGCATGGTAACGGGTTCCGGACTCCAGTCGACGTCAGCTCTTTCCACCACCGACTCAGGTATATCGAACTCCCATTCAGAATTTAGCAGTTGCAGCCCGTATAGCAGAGTCAATTCAGCCTTCCCAGTCAGAGGCTTGCAGAGGCTTGATGCAGATCAGAGATTTGCTTCGGGCAGCAGGAGATCAAAATTCAGCCGTGTCACAGTCGCAGAACAGGATTCACAGCAGATATGTCGCTGCGAATATAGTCCAGTCGGCCCATAGCCCGAGATCGCCCCCGAGGCGTGAGGGACGTGGAGGTTGGCGTGATCAGTATGATGACCGATTCGATCGCGATGATCGGCGTCGAGTGCCCACTCCACCCCCAAGAGGTGGGTCGTACGCCCCTCGACAGCAAGATGACAGACGCCAGCACAGTGTTGGGCGAAGGGTTCCAGTCGACCTAGAGAACCAGGCTTTGATGCGAGATCCGTCATCGTTCAAGGTTTGGTTGATCGAAATAGAGCTCACCGAGAAGGCCATGACAGAGATGTGCCCACCAGCAGCAGAGTTCACGTCTCAGGACCAGAGTGTTTTAGCAGAGCCATCAGGGCCGCAGTGATTCCTCCCAATTTCAGGTTGGCGACTGGAGTTAGTAAGTTCACCGGCGAGTCCAAGCCCGATACTTGGCTTGAGGATTACCGAGTGGCTGTTCAGATTGGCGGCGGCAATGATGAGGTGGCCATGAAACACTTGCCTCTTATGTTGGAGGGCTCGGCCAGAGCATGGCTGAATCAGTTGGCACCTAGCAGCATTTACACTTGGGAAGATCTTGCCCGAGTGTTTGTTAGAAAATTTGAAGGAACTTGCAAGCGACCAGCAGGGTTGACAGAGCTGCAGGTTTGTGTGCAAAAGTTGAATGAGACTCTAAGGGATTACATCCAGAGGTGGATCACGTTGCATCACACCATGGAAAATGTATCTGATCACTAAGCAGTCTGTGCCTTCAAGGAAGGCGTCAAGAACAGAGAGCTAAGTTTAAAATTCGGTCGGACCGGAGACATGACCCTCAGTCGGATGATGGAGATTGCCACCAAGTATGCCAATGGCGAAGAAGAAGACCGACTCCGGAGTGGCAAGTACAAGCCAACCGCTCATGAAACCGGGGGAGGGAACTCCAGTCGGAAACAGAAGCGGAAAGCCGAGCCAGCTGCTCCTGGAGAAGCCTTGGCCGTGACTCAAGGAAAGTTTAAAGGGAAGCCCAAAGCACCTTGGAACCCTAAGAAGGCGAAAGACAAGGAGGGAAATGACGTGATGAATTTGCTATGCCACATCCACACGAAGAAAGATGAGGAGGGTAACTTAATTTACCCAAAGCATACCACTCGACAGTGTCGGCTCTTGATACAGCAATTCCAAGGGAAACAACCCAAAGATAAGGAAAAGGAGTCGGACAAAATTGAGGACAAGGGGGATAGTGATGAGGAATATCCCCAGGTGAATTCCACTCTGGTGATTTTTGCTGACATTGAGAGCAAAAGTCGATTGAAAGTTATCAACCGAGAAGTGAATATGGTTGCTCCGGAGACTCCCAATTATCTGAAATGGTCTCAGACGGCCATCACCTTCGACCAGTCCGATCACCCGACACACATAGCCACCCCTGGGAGGCAAGCTCTGGTGGTCGACCCAGTCATTGAAGGCACTCGACTGACTTAAGTGTTGATGGATGGTGGCAGTAGCTTGAATATACTGTACGCAGAGATGTTGAAAGGGATGTGCATTCCGATGTCTAGAGTCAGTACCAGCAACATGAGTTTCTATGGAGTCATTCCTGGCAAGAAGGCTGCGTCACTCGGCCAGATAGCTCTTGATATGGTTTTCGGAGATTTTTCCAAACATTTCCGCAAGGAAAAGTTAACATTTGAGGTTGTGGATTTCCAGAGTGCCTATCATGCTATTTTGGGCAGGCCAGCTTACGCACGTTTTATGGCTCAACCATGTTACGTGTACCTCAAATTGAAGATGCCTGGCCCCAAAGGTGTGATTACTGTTACTAATAATCGCAAGAAGGCGGAAGAGTGCTTTTAGAAAGGCTCAAAGATTACCGATGCTCAGATGGTAGTAGAAGAGTGGCAGGAACACCAGAAAAATGCAGACCCGTGTGATTTGTTGCGAGCTAAGAAGCATGCTACAGAATCAACGTTTCAATAGTCCGGTGAAACAAAGCCAGTTCACATCCACCCGACCGACCCCAACGCTACTCCGACTAATATGTCCACAACACTCGACCCCAAATAGGAAGAAGCGCTCATCCAGTTCCTCCGTGAGAACTGGGACATCTTTGCATGGAAACCTTCTGACATGCCAGGTGTGCCCAGGGGGCTGGCTAAGCACCGTTTGTGAGTCGACTCAAAGGAGAAACCTGTCAAGGAGCATCTGTGGCGGTCTGCCGTCCAGAAAAGGAAAGCCATTGGCGAAGAGGTGGTTCGGCTCTTAGCAGCAGAGTTTATCCGAGAGATTTACCACTCCGAGTGGCTCGCCAATGTTGTCATGGTCCCCAAGAAGGACAAGTCACTTTGCATGTGCATTGACTTTAAACATATCAATCGGGCCTGCCCGAAAGATCATTTTCCTCTCCCCCGCATCGACCAAATAGTCGACTCGACTGCGTGATGTGAGCGACTGTCTTTCTTAGACGCCTATTCCGGGTACCATTAGATCCGTCTGTATGGCCCCGATGAGATCAAAACAGCTTTCATCACCCCATTCCGGTGCTTCTGTTATGTCACCATGCCATTCGGCCTCAAAAATGCAGGAGCCACGTTCATGAGGATGATTCAGAAGTGTTTGCTCACTCAAATAAGTCGGAATGTGGAAGCGTACATGGATGATATTGTGGTCAACTCACGAAAAGGTTCCGACCTGCTGACTGACCTTGCTGAAAAATTTGCCAACCTCAGGAGGTATGATATCAAGCTTAATCCATTAAAATGCACATTCGGAGTTCCTGGCGGAAAATCACTCGGTTTTCTCATTTCTGAACGAGGAATCGACGCAAATCCAGAGAAAGTGGGTACTATATTCTGAATGAAAAGACCTGTGTGTGTGCACGATGTTCAGAAGCTTACTGGTTGCTTGGCCACTTTAAGTCGATTCATCCCTCGTCTCGGTGAAAAGGCATTGCCTCTTTACCGACTGATGAAGTAGTCAGACAAGTTCGAGTGGACTCCTGAAGCTGATGCAGCGTTTGCAGAGCTAAAAGCCCTGCTTTCCACCCAGCCAGTGCTTGCTGCCCCGATCAGCAAAGAGCCTTTGCTGCTTTACATTGCAGCCACAGGAAAAGTTGTGAGTACAGTACTTACAGTCGAGCGGGAAGAAGAAGGAAAAGCCTTTAAAGTTCAGCGCCCAGTATATTATATTTCTGAAGTTCTGACCCCGTCAAAGCAAAGATACCCTCATTATCAGAAGCTTGTATATGGGATATATATGACCACGAAGAAAGTTGCTCACTACTTCTCTGACCATACCATCACAGTCGTCAGCGACGCCCCGTTGTCAGAGATTCTGCACAACAGAGATGCAACTGGTCGAGTGGCAAAATGGGCGATTGAACTCCTTCCCCTGGATATCCGATTTGAGGCAAAGAAATCTATCAAGTCCCAAGCAATAGCAGATTTCCTCGCCGAGTGGACTGAACAGCAACTGCCGACTCAAGTTCACTCGGAGCACTGGACCATGTTCTTTGATGGCTCTAAGATGCTGAATGGTTCTGGTGCTGGGGTAGTGTTGGTTTCCCCCGAGGAGACAAGCTCAGATATGTACTCCAGATTCACTTTGATTCCTCCAACAACGAAGCAGAATATGAAGCACTTTTGTATGGGTTGTGTATGGCCATTTCACTCGGTGTCCGTCGCCTCATGGTCTACGGCGACTCAGATTTGGTGGTTAACCAAGTGATGAAGGAGTGGGACGTCAGAATCCCATCTATGACTGGTTACTGCAATGCAGTAAGAAAGCTGGAGAAGAAATTCGAGGGGTTAGAGCTTCATCATATACCCCGACTGAAGAATCAAGCAGCCGATGATTTGGCAAAGATAGGTTCCAAGAGAGAAGCCATTCCCAATGGTGTGTTTTTGGAACATATCCACGCGCCGTCAGTTAAAGAGGACCCTTTCACCGAAGAAGCCCCGCAGCCAAAAAGTACCACGGATTCGACTGAAGTCGAGGTCCCAGCCGTGGTCCACCTGATCATGGAAGTTTTGGTTATCATTCCCGACTGGACAGTGCCTTACATCGCATATATCCTAAGGAAAGAGCTCCCAGAGAATGAAGAAGAGGCTCGACAAATCGTCCGTCGATCCAAGGCCTTTACTGTCATGAAGGGACAGTTGTACAGAGAAAGCGCGACTGGAGCCAGTCAGAAATGCATAACACCGGAAGAGGGTCGGATAATTCTCAACAACATCCACTCGGGGACCTGTGGCCATCATGCGTCCTCTCGGACTATTGTGGCTAAAGCATACCGAGCGGGGTTTTACTGGCCCAGAGAAAATGAAATGGCGAAAGAGATAGTCGACAAGTGTGAAGGATGTCAGTTCTACTCCAATATGTCGCACAAGCCCGCCTCAGCCTTGAAGACTATTCCAATCGTCTGACCCTTCGCTGTTTGGGGCTTAGATATGGTTGGGCCATTGAGAACTGGCAGGAGCGGCTTCACCCATGTACTGGTGGCAGTCGACAAGTTCACCAAGTGGATCGAAGCTAAGCCTATTAAAATTCTTGATGCCGGCACTGCCATTAGCTTTATCAGAGAATTGATATTCAGATATGGAGTTCCGCATAGCATCATCACCGATAATGGGTCGAACATCGATTCCGACCAATTCAAAGCCTTCTGCGCTTCTGAAGGCACACGAGTCGCCTACGCTTCAGTCGCCCACCCCCAGTCGAATGGACAAGCAGAAAGAGCCAACGGCCTAATCCTCAAAGGACTGAAACCCCGTTTGATGCGTGACCTCAAACACGTAGCAGGCGCATGGGTCGACGAACTTCCATCATTCTTTGGGGATTGAGGACTACTCCAAATCGGTCGACTGGGAGAACTCCATTCTTTCTGGTCTATGGAGCTGAAGCGGTTCTGCCGAGTGATCTGCTTCACAATGCACCGCGAGTCGAGCTCTACTCTCAAGTTGAAGCAGAGCAAGCCCGGCAGGACGCAGTCGACCTTATGGAAGAAGAAAGAGAGATGGCCATGATCCAATCGACCATCTATCAGCAAGACTTGTGTCGATTCTACACCAGAAATGTGAAGAGTCCGGCCTTCCAAGAAGGAGACTTGGTCCTCCGAGTGGACCAACAGAAGCCGCACAAACATGCCCCTACTTGGGAAGGTCCTTTCATCGTCACCAAAGTTCTCCACAACGGAGCATACCGTCTTTACAATGTCGGTCGCCAGGTTGATGAGCCACGAGCTTGGAATGCGGACCTGCTCCGCCCCTTTTACACTTAAAGTATTCACTTGGATGAGTTGTAATAAAAGTACTCCTGTAGTTTGCTTATCAAAGACAAAAGATTTATAATTTTCTCATTGATTGTCGTTGCTTTTGTTTATATGGAAAATCCCCCAGTGGGTGGCTTAGCCGTGAATCCATTTTGCCTAAGTTTGTAAATAAATTCTACCGAGTGACGTGCTGGCCTCTCACTCGGAGGCTTAGCTGCGAATCCGTTTCGCCTAAGTACTTGAAAATCCTACCGAGTGGAGAGCAAGCCTCTCACTCGGAGGCTTAGCTGTGAATCCGTTTCGCCTAAGTATTTTAAAATCCTACCGAGTGGTGAGCCAGCCTCCCACTCGAGGCTTAGCTGCAGTCCAAGTACTCGCCTAAGCGTTTAAAATCCTACCGAGTGGTGAGCCAGCCTCCCACTCGGAGGCTTAGCTGCAGTCCAAGTACTCGCCTAAGTGTTTAAAATCCTACCGAGTGGTGAGCCAGCCTCCCACTCGGAGGCTTAGCTGCAGTCCAAGTACTCTCCTAAGTATCAAATACAATGTGCGCTCTGCAAGGATGATGAGGTGTAGGTCGACTGCCACCTTCTCCTTCGGAGCTACACCACAAATACGAAAATCCTACCGAGTGGAGAGCAATCCTCCCACTCGGGGGCTTAGCTGCAGTCCAGTACTCGCCTAAGTGTTTAAAAATCCTAC
>NC_057801.1:470340480-470350716 GCF_018294505.1 Triticum aestivum
CTAAGTGTTTGAAAATCCTACCGAGAAAACCTCCCACTCGGGGGCTTAGCTGCAGTCCAGCACTCGCCTAAGTGTTTAAAAATCCTACCAAGTGGAGAGCAAACCTCCCACTCGGGGGCTTAGCTGCAGTCCAGTACTCGCCTAAGTTTGAAAATCCTACTAAGTGGAGAGCAAACCTCCCACTCGGGAACTTGGCTGCAGTCCAGTACTCGCCTAAGTATGAAATCCATTCCGATTCACAAGGACGACGAAGCCCTGGTTGACTGTTACCTTCTCCTTCTGAGCTTCGCCACAAATACAATTTGCGCTATGTCCCAACCCGCAAGGATGCAGGTCGACTGCAACCTGTACTCCAACCTGCAAGAGTACGTCACCAGCACTAAAATATATACCGAGTGAAGAGCAATGTTCACTCGAAAGCAGATGCAAACATATTCAACGACAAAACCAAGTTCAGATAGCATCCTACGGATCCAGAAGTGCTCAGGCATCGAGCCTGTTAAAGTTTATCGGTTCCAAAAACCACTCGGCATTCCGAGGCAAATTTAAGGCATCAAGCATAGAAGTTTTTTACTCCTCTGGTGGAGGACTAGAAGGCGCGACAAACTCGTCCAGGTCGATTCCGTCTGCAATTCGAGTGGCAGCAGCAATGAAGGTCTCCATGAAAGATTGGAAGTCGTGCTTCTTGGTATTGGCCACCTTGAGAGACGCCAGCTTGTCCTCTCGCGCGTCCTTACAGTGAATACGGACCAGAGACAGAGCAACATCAGCACCACACCTAGCAGAAGACTTCTTCCATTCTTGCACTCGACTTGGAACTTCATTCAGTCGAGTCATCAGAGACTCGAGGTCATTTTGAAGTGTTTCCCCCGGCCAGAGTGTTGTGTCGATGCGCGATGTTGCAACCTTCAGTCTAGCAAGATAGTCGACCATAGCAGCAACACGAGACTCCAGTCGGAGCATGTTCATGGCAGCTTCATCCTTCACAGGAGAGTTGATGGGATCCAGGCTTGTCTCCAATCGACTAGTCTCTTCCTCAAAGTTTTGGCAGAATTCTGCAAACAAAACCCAAAGATAAGCTAGCAGTTTTGTGGTAAGCCCATAATTACAAGCTAGTAGGATATAAGGGATTACCTTCAAGCATGAGGAATAACTTCTTGGCTAGCCCTTCCAGATAAGCCTCTAAGTCATTCTTCTTTCCCACCAGTTCGCTAGCCTTGTCACTCAGGGCTATCTTGTCATTCTTTAGTCGACTGACCTCCTTGTTGGCCGCGTCGAGAGCAGCTTTCAGATTGGTATTCTCCTCTTCAAGTTTGCTGATTGAAGCCAACTTTTCTTCTGCGAGTTTCGTCTTGTCCGAAGCCACTTTCTACGCCTCGGCGAGGTCAAGGTCCTTCTTCTTCAGAGCATCCTTCAGTTTATCTGCAAACTGACAGTGAGATCAGACTCAGGAATGGACAAAAAATAAGGGCAGTCGTCAACGTTCTCACCAAACATACCTTTTGCCTCCTCCTTCTCCTTTGTGAAGTTCTCCTAGACAAGCTTCAGATCCAGTTCGAGCTGGATATGCTTGTTCTCCAACTCAGTATAACGAGCCACAGGCTTGCAAGATTTCTGTGAAAGATCAGTCGACAGACATCAAAGATAGGTCACTTCTGAGTGACTAAGAGAAAATTCGTAGAATTTCTAAGACTACAGCCGAATCAAAATATTCAATTGTAGTCTCGGGGACTACACCCAGTGGGTGCACTCAGCGTGCCCCCACTAGTTCTACCGGCTCGGATCGATCAGTCGACCGAAAGAGACAAAAAGGTTATGATCCTAAATCATAGCTAACTGCCAGCAGTCAGCCACAGTTTCAAAAAAAAAGTTCTTCAGACCATAGTCGATTGTGAGCAGTAGACCACGGTCTCGGGGACTACATCCAGTGGGTGCACTCAGCGTGCCCCCACTGGTTCCGCGATTCCATTCGACCAGACCGAGTGGAGAAAGTAAAGAGAAAAAGTTCAAGGTATAAAGACTATAGTCGACTGCCAGCAGTCCACCATAGTCTCGGGGACTACACCCAGTGGGTGCACTCAGCGTGCCCCCACCAATACAGATATTCAATCGACACACCTAGTGGGTGTGCATATACTAAGATCTTCAGAAAGAAAAGTTTTCAGGTACCATATCCTAACAGAACAAGCGGTGATCAACTAACCTGGACATTGCTCTCATGGGCTGAGCTTGCATCATAAGCTGCTTGGCTGGTGTCTCGGATCGCCTTCACCTGCTCCATCATGACCCCCGCCGGGCGTATAGCTTCTTTAGCAGCGCCTGCTTGGTCCTCTGGGACGTGGTGGGTGGAGAAAAGGAGAGGCGGATCAGCACTCAACGACGAAGGGCGAGCACTCGTCAGCGGCACAGCAAAGGACATGGTAGTCCGAGTGACGTTGCCCCCCTCCGGAACCAGCGTCTCAGGTGCTGATACAACCTGAGCAGTCTTGCCAGCTGACGTTTTCCTATTCCTCCTCTGCCTCAGTGGCTCCTCATCGTCATCATCAGGGAGATCAATGATGATATTAGGTGGAGCTACAGGAAAGATTCAAAGTTAAAAATGAAGATCCTATCGACCGAAAGCGAAATTACAGAGATCATACCAGGGTTGGAAGTGGCAGCATACTCCATTTCTTGATCTTCATGTCTGGCTGAGGTCTCAGAAGTAGCAGCACTGTGATTCCAGAAATCAATCGGCCAGCGAACGAGTCGACCAAGAGTGTATCCATGTTAAATAAGAAAACACAAGTTCTGCCATTACCCGGAAATAGTGGGAATCACCATCCTCATCTTCGGCAGGGCCTTCGTCGGTCTTGATGACGCTGCTCGGGGTTGCTTCGACGCTTTCTCGGTCGGCGCCGGAGAGGCCGTCCGAGGACGTTTGGTCGACTGCCCAACAGGCACGACCGCCTTGCCACGCTCGACTGCCGGGTCATGGGTCAGCTTGGATCGTATTTCAGTATGGGGAGGCTCGACTTCCCCCTCCTCTTCATCCTCCTCTTCCTCACCAGAGCCGGCGTCTTCTTTGTCCTCCACGCCATCGGATTCCCACTCCTCCTGACTTTCACCCTCGCTCCCTTCCTCCTCCTCGGTCTGTTCTTGTGCCCCGTTGGGCATCGAGTACATCTCGGTAGTGACCTGGAGGACAACAAACAAGACAAAAGTCAGTCGACCGAATGGTAGCAAAACGGAATGAAGGAAACAGGATCACGGTCGGAGATACGTGATTAGACCTTGTCTAGTTCGTATGACTGGTCGAGTGGCGGGATCCTCCTGGCTCCATGGGGGTTATCTTTGTTCCCTGTGATGGCAGTCATCCACCTCTCCAGTGTGGCATCGTCGACCTCCTCCGGGTGGACCTGAGTGGTGTCTTCAGTACCAGAGTACATCCACATCGGATGGCCTTGATATTGAAGTGGCTGAATGCGCCATCGAAGGAAAACCTCCAGAAGATCCATGCCAGTCACCCTGTCACAAATGAGCTGGACTACACGCTCTACCAACACCTTAACTTGAGCCTTCTCCTGCGGGACCACCTTCAGAGAGGACGGCTTGTTCACTCGGTCCATGGAGAAAGGAGGGAGTCCAATCGACTGCCCTGACATCGTCTGGTCTTGGCAGTAGAACCAGGTCGACTGCCACCCTCGGACTGACTCGGGAAGGATCATGGTTGGAAAAGCACTTTTACTCCTCATTTGAACCCCAAGACCCCCACTCATCTGGACTACTTGGGTTTTCTCGTCACTCGGATTAGCCTTTTTCACCGTCTGAGAGCGACAGGTGAAAATGTGTTTGAAAAGGCCCCAATGCGGCCGACAACCCAAGAAGTTCTCACACAAGGACACGAAAGCGGGGAGATAGATGATAGAGTTGGGTGTGAAGTGGTGGAGTTGTGCCCCAAAGAAGTTCAGAAATCCCCGAAAGAAAGGGTTGGGCGGCAGAGAAAACTCGCGGTCGACGTGGGTAGCTAAGAGGATGCACTCACCCTCCTGAGGCTGCGGCTGCCACTCCTTCCCCGGGAGCCTCACAGATCCATGAGGGATCAGTCCCTCATTAGCCAGGTCGTCGAGGTCTTTCTGGCAGATAGTCGAGCGGATCCAGTCTCCCTGGATCCAGCCTTGCGGCAGACCGGCCCGCGACGAGGATCCGCCCCGACTGGTCGCCCTCCCCTTCGCCTTCGTCGTCGCCTTCTTCGCCCGCTCCAAAGCCGTCGTCTTCTCCTTCACCATCGTCGCCGGCAAAGCAGGCACAGAGCAGCAGCGCTGAGACGGTGGCGAACGCAGTAGGTAAATCTGAGGAAGAGGGAGGGGAAAATGTGGGCGCACTGTTCAAAAAACCTCCGTCTGGCGCCTTATAAGAAGTCTCTTCCGAGTGGCTGACTGGTAGGCCCGGAGGATCCTGTCAAATCCCGCAACAGTCGCGCGCACGATACATGGCGAAAAAGGTGGCGCGAAGATCAAGGCGTCCCTGCCTTATCCCATCCGAGTACCGCGGCCTCCCTCGCCTCGCGCGCTTCCCGAAATTTGGATCCCGCAAAATCCACGAACATCAGAGCAACTGGTCAGACCGAAGATTTCCTCCGATCCGTTGCTCGGAAATCTCCAAGCGCATAGAAGTCACTCGACAGATACAAAGAATGGATCAAGGCGACTGAAAAAGAAGTTGATGCCATCACTTAAAGTCATTGATCCAGAACAAGACACACTCATAGCACGAAAAACAGGTCGGAAGAATTCTCAACTCCTTCCTCACTCAAACCTCGATCCATTCGGGGGCTAATGATGAAGCCATGTACCTAGGGTAGGGTCATGGACCTGTCCAAGGTACCCTCCCCAAGGGGCATCTCTAGAAGAAACTGCCTTTCAGTCGACCTGGAAGGATTCCACTCGACGGACTCGAAGACACTCGACCATGAAGCCACTCACTCGACCGCCAGAAGATCTAGAGTCACTCTGCACCCAAATGTTCTATTATTAAGTAGTCTTTATGGTCATGATAGCACTTTATGTAGGGCGTTACCAGTAACGCTAGGCCTTAATGTACTTTAAACCCTGCATAACTGAGGGCCGGAGGGGTCTGGCAGACTCTATATAAGCCACCCTCCTCCTCAGTGTAAAGGGTTTGCACCCGTGTAACTCATACGCATATAATCCAGTCGACCGCCTCCGGGCTCCAAGACGTAGGGTTGTTACTTCCTCCGAGAAGGGCCTGAACTCGTAAATCCCTTGCGTATACAACTACTCCATAGCTAAGATCTTGCCTCTCCATACCTACCCCCCTTTCTACTATCAGACTTAGAACCACGACAGGAGGCTCTCCGGAGACTCCGGGGCGTGTACATCCCCACTCATTATTACGTGAGAGTGTCACGGGCGGCGAGCTTCACAAGCGTTTTCCTTCTTCACAGGCACCGGGCCTTTTCCAAAACGCAGATACTTCACAGGCATTCGCCTTCATCACAGGCACCGGGCCTTTTCCAAAACGCACATACTTCACAGGCATTCACCTTCTTCACAGGCGCCGGGCCTTTTCCAAAACGCAGATACTTCACAGACATTCGCCTTCTTCACAGGCACTGGGCCTTTTCCAAAATGCAGATACTTCTGTCGGCGTTCTGGGAATGGGGGTCCCCAGACTTGCCTGCCTGCGGCCTGCGGCCTGGCTCAAGGGACGGCCTAGCATGGCCCATCTTCATCAGCACGAGCTCAAGACCCTCACGAGGGGCCAAGCCTCGCGGGGCGGACGACAGGAAGCTTCCTCAAGCACGGCCTCGTCAGGCTGGCTCGCGAGGAGGCGGAGAGATCAAGGTGGGGTACCTCATGAAGTGCCCATGACGCAAGCCATGACGACCGAAGCCAGGCGGGCGCCGGCCTGTGTAGTGTCCTCCTTTCCTCTTTGGTGCTAAGGGAGCAAGCGCAGGCAAGAGCATCAAGCAAAGGCATCCACTTCGGTGCAACAAGACCAAGACCAGCAGAATGGCAGGAAGAAGGTCATCGTGGAGCCCAAGCCGGCGTCACCACCAGAGCCTTTGGCAGGCGAGGACCAACTTTAGTCAGGATAAGTGTACTAGATGTTCCCCTTCAAAATGGCCAATTGTTGGCGCCCTTCCCGCTCAATATTTGGGAAGAGGCCCCAGGCCTTCGCCTATAAATAGGACTAGCCACCACAAGGTAGAGGCATCCGGTCATCACCAGGAAACCAGTAGAAAGGGCGACTGAACTCCCTCTAGCAGTTCATCGCACCAGCCAAGAACAGACCCTCGCGAGGCTGTTCTTCCTTGTATTGTTCATCATCAGCCCAAGAGGCAATCCACCACACCACACACTGGAGTAGGGTATTACACCACAATGGTGGCCTGAACCAGTATAAACTCTGTGTCTCTTGTGTTGTTCCTTTGATTGCTTCGATCATAGCAAGGCGGTGAGGTGCAGGTAGGTAGTGGGCGAAATCTCTGCGCGCACCCCAGTGTTCGAATCTAGGGGGTCTGCCGGAACCTGAAATCCGACATTTGGCGCGCCAGGTAGGGGTGCGCCGGAATTCGTCTTCCGCCTCCTTGTTCTTCACCGACCATCGCGTCCATGTCAGACGCTCGTCAGGCCCTCGCTGAGCGCCGTGCCGCTCTCGCTTCCCGCATCGCCCAGACGGCCCCCGTCGTCGGCCACCCCCGTCGTTCCCCGTCGCCTGCCGTCAACGCCGCCACGGGCCCGACGGGGAACGAGCAGCAAGCATCATCCCAGCATCCATCCATGAGGCGAGATGGCCGCACCGCTACTCCCTCGCTCGCCCCGGCTGGTTCTTCGTCCCGTGCACCCCGCGCGGCCATGAAGGCTCAAGCTGCGCTCATCGCGGAAAACAAGCTCCTGTGCTACCGCCCAGTCGACGACGTCAATGAAGAGTGGATCGATCGCGTCGCCGAGCTCGTCCGCGCCGTAGGGGGCTCCCCCGCGCCATCCTTCTCGCTGCACCGCGTCCCGCCCTGCGCGGGCAATGAAACTTCGGGGGCGCCTCAGCCGCTTCCCCCTCAAGAAGGCACCCTGGCCCCAAGGCACGTGGCCCCTGGGCGGAACCCGCTCCGTCCGGCGCGAGCGCAGCAAGAGCGGAGCTGCCAAGAGCTTCCTCGCCCCCAAGAAGCTGCCCGAGTGCTCCCTGCTCCGGTCCGCCGCGACCACGCTCCTGTTCCGCCATGCCAAGACCCCGCGCTGCTCCCAGCTGCAGCGCATGGGGGCCCGCAAGACCAAGCTCCTCGTCACCAGAGGCCTCTTGTGGCCACAGCAGGCTGCCGCGCCTTCACCACCGAGCTGGGCAGCGTCGCATGGCCCTGCAAGTTCAAGCCAGACCTGCCTCCTCGCTACGACGGCACGGCTGACCTTGCGGAGTTCCTCTAGCTCTACGAGCTGGGCATCAAAGACGCCAACGGGGATGAGAAGGTCATGGCGAACTGGTTTCCCATGGCACTCAAGGACGGGGCCCGCACCTGACTCCTGAACCTGGCTCCTGGCACGATCTCCTCCTGGGACGAGATGCGCACCCGTTTCATCGCCAACTTCCAAGGTACTCGCGACCGGCCACCGGCCGTGAGCGACACGCGCCGCATCAAGCAGCAACCAGGGGAGGCCCTGCAGAAGTACATCCAGCGCTTCAACTAGGCATGTCTCAAGATTCCCAAGGTGACTGAGGAGGCCATCATCTCAGCCTTCTCTGACGGTGTGCGTGACATCAAGATGAAGGAGGAGCTGGTGATGCACGAAGATCTGTGCACTTCCTTGGAGTTGTTCAACTTGGCGACCAAGTGCGCCAGGGCTGCGGAAGGGCGCCTTTCCCTCCTCGAGTTGCCAGCCGCAGACCCAGAAGAGAAGAAATCCAAGGCCAAGGACGTAAAGCGCAAGGGGGCTGCCGTGCTCGCGGCAGAGCCAGACACCAAGCGGGGCAGAGATCAGCCCAAGTCTTTCAAGGGCAGCCGGTACTGTGGGTACCACGACCTCCAAACCCACAACACCAATGAATGTCAAGAGCTCCGAGCCGTGCGAGAAGGAAGGGTCGGCTGATGCCCCGACCGCAACGATCGTGGCTATGGCCGAGGAGGAGGAAGGAACAGAGGACACTGGGAAGACCGCGGCCCTCGCCAAGGGTGGCGCGATCGACCTCGCGAGGGGGACTGGAGGGATCAGCCTCGCGAGGATCGTCCACAAGGAAATGCAGGCCTCCCTCCACTGCCGCCGCAGCCAAGGAGAAATGAGGACCATCATCAGGACGAGGGGGCTGGGGGCTTCCAGGAGCCGCACGCGATCACCTGCATCCTGGGCGAAGCTCAAGCCCCAGCCTCTCAGCGCACCTTCAAGCAGTTCGCCCGCGAAGTGAATGCAGTCCTCCCCAAGCTTGAAGCCACGCGCCCCCTCAGGTGGTCGGCGTGCGCCATCACATTCAGCTCAGCGGATCAGCTCAAGTGCGCGGCCACAACCGGAGTCCTCCCAATGCTTTGCTCCCTAGTCATCAGCAACGTGCAAGTCACCAGGACCCTCATCGATGGCGGGGCAGGGCTCAACATCCTGTCCGTAGAGACATTCAACAATCTCCAAGTGCCTCACGATCAGCTTCAGCCAACCAAGCCTTTCTCCGGAGTCACCGACGGCTCCACAGTTCCAATTGGGCAGGTCCGCCTCCCTGTCACCTTCGGGGCACACAACAACTACCGCACCGAGCTCATCGACTTCGATGTCGCCCACATTCGCCTGCCATAAAACGCCATCCTCGGGTACCCAGCTCTTGCCAAGTTCATGGCCGTGACTCATCACGGCTACAACGTCCTCAAGATGCCAGGAAGTGGCGGAGTCATCACGGTGCCTTGTGAAGAAAGAGACGCAGTGTGCTCCCTGGAACGAGCTTTTCAGGCCGCATCACTTGAAGACCCATATTGCGGGAGCGGGAGGCTCCCCGAGGCCGCTCCCAAGAAGAAGAAGACATCGCCAGACCCGACCCCTCAGGAGGCAGGCCCTTCAGGGTCTGCGCCTGCTTAGGGGGCACCTCCTTCTGTCGCATAGGAAGGCGCGCCTGGTGCCCTCCTCAAGCAGGGCTCGGGGGCTCCCTCCTGGAGGGCCACCGACCTTGCTAAGGTCACGAGGGACGCGCTTGGGCACCACCTGGAGGCGTGTTTCAAAACATGTTTCCCTCAGGAAGGAACAAGGCAAGGAGGGCCAAACCCTCAGGAGTTCGTCAGTCAAATCACGCAGGAGTTGCAGGAGTCAAGAGTCATGAGTGGCAGCCGCCGCTTACCCGCCGTAGCTCCCCATCCAGGCGAGGATGGTGGGCTGCGCGTCTGCATCGACATCCCAGGGCTCAACCGAGCCACCTCTCAGGAGCTCTTCTGGCCCTCATGCGTGGGGCGCTGCGAAGGCCCGCCCCACAGCTACGTTCGCATGCCCTACGGCTTGTCGAACGCGGCTGCTCTGCGCCAGCGCCTCATGAGGAGCATCCTGGAGGCTCAGGAGGCCAGGCGCTCCGCAGTCCTGGCGGAGATGGAGATGGTTCGCGAGGAGCCACCAGCGCCTCTGGAGCCTCCCGAGGCTCCTGGGCCCGGGGGCTCGTGAAGACCGGCTTCCACAGCCCGCGACGTCCGCTACTTCAGCACCCCTTCATCTTCAACGCTATCAGGTGACATCCTTCAAGCTTCGTTTCCAGCTGGGAGCGCCCTCAGGGCTGCATCATTCCCAGGCCGCGTGGGTCCGTCCCTGCGGCGTGTATCCCTTTTGTTCATGTTCTTAGCTTAACTGGTTGGGGGCGCCCCTCAGGCTGCATCATCCCCAAGTCGCTCGGGTCAGACCCAGCGACATGTACCCCTCTTGCGTTTATTTTCGGGCCATGCATTCGACCCATCATGCTTGTTATTTGATGCTTGTCCGTGGCACCTCTTCTTCCTTCATGTCGGCCGCTTGCGCGTTAAAGGGGGGGTACCTGAGCATCGCGACTCAGTGCTCCTACTGGCTCTCCAGCCCTCACCCTCTGGCTTTGTCCACGGCATCACGCCCTGGCAAACCGGCAACGGCTGAGACTCGCTCGAGGGCCGGGACCCGAGGACGTAGAGCGTCGACATTTAGCCAAGCTTGCGCGTTAAAGGGGGGGGTACCTGAGCATCACGACTCAGGGCTCCTACCGGCTCTCCAGCCCTCACCCTCTGGCTTTGTCCACGGCATCGTGCCCTAG
>NC_057801.1:470351060-470392981 GCF_018294505.1 Triticum aestivum
GGCTGAGACTCGCTCGAGGGACGGGACCCGAGGACGTAGAGCGTCGACATCTAACCAAGCTTGCGCGTTAAAGGGGGGGTACCTGAGCATCGCGACTCAGGGCTCCTACCGGCTCTCCATCCCTCACCCTATGGCTTTGTCCACGGCATCGCGCCCCGGCAAATCAGCAACGTTTGAGAGTCGCTCGAGGGCCGGGACCCAAGGATGTAGAGCGTCAATTTGCAATAACACATCACAAGTTAAGGCCCAGTGCCAGGCGCAACCCGCCTTGAGGTAGGGCCCCGTGAGTTCCGCGCTGGCTCACGGGTGCCCGGATACGCCTCGTCAGGCCTTTAGTGCCTCGTCGCCTCTCCAAAGCAACTAACGGCTAACCGCCGCTTGCCATAGCGGACTTTTGCTCTTTTTGTGGTGGGCCTGCAGGATCCCTTCAAGGAGCAGCGCCAGGCGAGGCCCTCACGGCGTCCTCTTCACTCTCGTCCGAGCGAACCGCTTGCACGTTAAAGGGGGGGGGGGTACCTGAGCATCGCGACTCAGGGCCCCTACTGGCTCTCCCACCCTCACCCTCTGGCTTTGTCCACGGCATCGCGACCTGGCAAACCAGCAATGACTGAGGCCCGCTCGAGGGCCGGGACCCGAGGACGTAGAGCAGAAAGGGGAGCAGAGGCGAGAGGGAAGAGGCACCGCATCCAATGCAATTCCGTGCTAGCAACATCGCGTTCCTTTCTCACCGAACGATGGCTGCTTGAGCGCTAAAGGGGACCCCCTGAGCATCACGACTCAGGGGCTCTTACTGGACCTCGGGCCGCTCACCTCCTGGCCTTGACCACGGCATCGCGACCTGGCATACCAGCGACGGCTGAAGCCGCCTTGGGACCGGGACCTGTCAGCGCAGAGCACCAAGCCCTCGCGAGGTTCGAAAGGAAGAAACTAAGCTAAGACAGAATAAGCATCTCGCACCACTTCACGATAAGGATCATATTGACAAAAGGAGCTATAGGCACCTTACAAGCCCCCACGGGGTGTGTTCTTGGCTCCTTGCAGGGACAAAAGACGCGTATCCTAAGGAGTCCTAACTACAGGAACCATCACGGTAGACGCCATCATCAACAGTGGGCCGTTAGGCACCGGCGCCAACCTCATCCAGATCAGAGACGGCGGTGGCCTAACGAGCCCGTCCTGCTCCGAGAGCGGCGCAAGCTCGGGGGCTCGTAGCTATCGTCGCTCATCTCCAGAGTCGCGAAGAGCTCGACAGAGTCGCTGGATCCTCCGGCACCCCCGCCGCTTGAGGAGCTGCTGGAAGAACGTGCGACCGCAGGCCTGGTCCATGCCGTCCCGGAGCTTCTGCCGCTGCCTCTCGGACAGCAATCCAGCCGATGCCCATCTTCGTCAAAGACCTTGAAGAGCATCATGGAAGCACCATCGAACTCTAGGTGGATCACAAGGGCGCCCCTTGTCCTGCAAACCCGGGCGATCTTGCCCCAGCCCCGGGTCATGAAGACCTTACCTGGAGCGACGACCTCGACATCCGCATCGGTTGCAGGAGTCTGGCAGTCGGCATGCTGCAGCCAGAGCCTGAAAGGCCCCCTTGGCAGGATCTCGAAGGCGAAGGAGGGAGGAAGGCGAATCCAAGATCGAGGAGGCATGGCGGCATGGAGCATAAACTCTCGGGAGGAGCGCTCGGCGTGAACTCCAGGGGGAACAACGCGCACCGCCGTGACTTGTCGGCGCCGACGGCGGCGTCGTCCGTGGTGCTCGACATCGGCTCCTGCAGGGCCCTCTAGGTGGGCGTACAAGGGCAGCGGAAACCCTGGCGGTGGCCGCTCGCACCAAGGCCTCGACACCTCCTGCCGCGCGCCCTCATCTCGGCGACAGAGGACCAACCGCTTCTTCGGCGGGAGCGGGTCAGGACCCTCTCGGGGGGCCTTTCCCTTCTCTTCTGCGGAGAAACGGCGGATGGGTGCCATCAGCTTGAGACGGAGCAAAGGCGAAAATGAAGAAGAGGAGGAGTAGCAAAGGAAGATGAACTGGAATGGCTCGCAACGTTCCGTACTTATAGCCGGACGAGGCCAACCTTCGGTTTCCATGATCGCAGGTAATCATGACCCATTTTTGCATGCAGGGACTTGTCAGTTCATGCAGTTGCCGAGGCGTCGTGGGGGAGCGGAGCCGCCCACGTCCAATCAACCGCCACGCGGCGCCCGAGGCCGCAGGCTGTTAGGGCCCACGATACTTCGCACTTGCCCCTTCGCCTCTCTGCTCAGCCAAGTTCGGGCGTGCCTTGGGCCCGGGGGATACTGTCGGTGTTCTGGGAACGGGGGTCCCCAGACTTGCCTGCCTGCGGCCTGCGGCGTGGCTCAAGGGACAGCCCAGCATGGCCCATCTTCATCAGCACGAGCTCAAGACCCTCGCGAGGGGCCAAGCCTCGCGGGGCGGACGACAGGAAGCTTCCTCAGGCACGGCCTCGTCAGGCTGGCTCGCGAGGAGGCGGAGAGATCAAGGCGGGTTACCTCACGAAGTGCCCATGACGCAAGCCATGACGACCGAAGCCAGGCGGGCGCCGGCCTGCGCAGTGTCCTCCTTTCCTCTTTGGTGCTAAGGGAGCAAGCGCAGGCAAGACCATCAAGCAAAGGCATCCACTTCGGTGCAACAAGACCAAGACCAGCAGAACTCCACGTGCACCCCAGTGTTCGAATCTAGGGGGTCTGCCGGAACCCGAAATCCGACAACTTCACAGGCATTCGCCTTCTTCAAAGGCACCGAGCCTTTTCATGGGTAAAATCTTCGGAGATGTTGGATGTTCCAAGCGTTCTAGATGGGAACCCCCTCCCGGGTCTCCAAGCGTGCGGAGCCAGGCCTGGAAACATGAACAACCTTGAACAGGCCCTCCCACATGGGAGAGAGCTTATGCAGTCCCTCCCTAGAGAGAACCCGTCTGAGCACGATATCCCCTACCTCAAGAGTCCTAGGGCGGATGTTGCGGCAGTGGTATCGCCGCAGTGCTTGTTGGTATCTTGCTGCCCGTAGTGCGGCTTCTCGGCGGTGTTCCTCCCCCAGCACGAGATCCGTCCCCCGCATGGCGTCCTGCTGCGCCTCGTCGAACGCCAGGACCCGCGCGGAACAACGTCTGACCTTGTGAGGGAGAACGGCTTCAGCTCCATAAACTAGAAAGAACGGGGTCTCGCCAGTCGGCTTGGTTGCGGTCGTGCGGATTGACCACAACACAGACTGGAGCTCGTCGTGCCAGTGTTGCAGGCTTCCAGCTTCTTCTTGAAGGTCATGGTTTTGAGGCCCCTCAGGACCTCCGCATTGGCTCGCTCAGCCTGACCGTTGTTTCGCGGGTGCGCCACCGAAGCGTAGCAGATCTGCGTTCCAAGGTTAGCACAGTATGTTTTGAAGAGGTTACTGGTGAACTGTGAACCATTGTCAGTGATGATGCGGTTCGGCACCCCGAATCGGCTCACGAGGCCCTTGATGAATTTGACCGCGGAGCCTGCGGGGATGGTGCGGACAGCTGCCACCTCAGCCCACTTGGTGAATTTGTCCACGGCGATGTAGAGGTAGCGGTAGCCCCCTAGCGCTCGAGGGAACGGAGCCAGGATATCCATCCCCCAGACTGTGAATGGCCACGAGAGGGGTATAGTTTGCAGACCCCCCGCCGGCTGGTGGATCTGCTTGGCATGGAACTGACAGGCCTCGCAAGCTTTCACCAGTTCCACAACGTCATTGAGTGCCGTGGGCCAATAGAACCCGCTGTGGAACGCCTTGCCAACAAGAGTTCGTGACGACGAGTGATGCCCGCAGTCCCCGCCGTGTATATCTGCCAGTAGCTCCTTCCCTTGCTCCCTGGAAATGCAACATAGGGACACATCATTTGGTCGCCTTCGGTAGAGCTCTCCATCCTTAAGGCAGTATGTCGTGGCCTGCCGCGCCACACTTTCCACTTCCTCCTCCTTTTCCGGCAATGTGCCTCGTGTTAGGTAACTCCTGAGCTCTGTGATTCAACACCCCTCCTGAGGCTCCAGAGCCAGGAGCAGACGCGCTGCTAAGGTCGGGCCGCAGACCGGGGCTCCAGAGGCAGGGGGCTGAGGGAGCTCCCCCTGTGGCTGCACCGTGCTTGATAGTGATGGCGTCACCGAGGGCTTGAAGAGCCGCTCCTTGAACACGCCGGGCTCCTGAGGCAGCCGCCTGGATGCCCTTTTGGCGATGTCGTCAGCCTCCTGATTGGTGCTGCGGGGCACATGCTGCAACTCCAGCCCCCAGAACTGCTTCTCCATCCTTCGGACTTCCGCGAGCTAGGCTTCCATGTGCTCATCCCTCGGCTCGTATACTTTGTTGGAGAAGTTGACGAGGAGCTGCGAATCGCCCTTGATGGTGAGGCGCTTCACCCCCAGGGCGACTGCGGCTTTCAGGCCTGCTATCAAGCCTTCGTATTCTGCTATGTTGTTGGAGACCTTTTCTTCGTGCTGGAAACAGAGTTGCACGACGTAGTAGAGTTTGTCTTGAGTGGGAGATACGAGCACCGCACCAGCCCCGCGCCGTGCCGGGAGAACGCCCCGTCGAAGTACATGATCCATCCGTCGGGTGCCTCGCTTCCTGGGGAGAGTGATCGATCCTCGCCAGCCTCAAGGTCTGGCGCGTCCGCCCATTCCGCCATGAAGCCCGCAAGTGCGGCCCACTTGATGACTCTGGTTGTGCTGAATTCTATCTGAAACGCTTGCAGCTCGATGTTCCACTCAGCGAATCTTTCGGCTGAGTTGGGGCTTCTGAGCACCCTTTCCAAGGGATATGCTGAGATGACCTTGATGGGATGGCCTTGTAAGTAGTGTCGCAGCTTGCGCGAGGCTACCAACAGCGCGAGGAGGAGCTTCTGAGGCATGGGGTACCGCGCCCTCGCGTCCCGCAACACCGTGCTGAGGAAGTACACAGGGTGCTCGACGAGGTGGGGAGTGCTGGCGCCCTCCGGAGGCTGAGGCGCCTCCCGAGACAATTGAGCCCCCTACGGATGGTCGCCTAGATGAGGGGCCTCTTCTGCCCCGGGTGTGCTTCCTTGCTGTGACTGGTCCTTCTCGGCTATAGCCGCAGTCTCTGTGAGGCCCTCTTGGTCCTGCTTCGCTTTAACCCGGGCGGTTGTCGCGGTCTTGGTCCTACGCTCCTCCCTAACAGCCACCAGGGCTGCGCTGGCAGAGTAGGGGGTGGCCGCAAGGTAGAGCACCATGGGCTCTCGAGGACGCGGAGCCACCATCACCGGAGGGCTGGTTAAGTACCTTTTGAGATCCTGGAACGCCTTGTCAGCCTCTTCAGTCCATTCAAAGGGGCCCTTCTTCTTCATCAGCTTGAAGAAGGGCAGCGCTCGTTCTCCCAGCTTGGAGATGAAACGCCCTAGTGCTGTCATGCGCCCGTTGAGTTTCTGCATCTCTCTGAGGGTCTTCGGCAGTCTCATGTCCTCGACTGCTTTTACCTTTTCTGGGTTGGCCTCGATGCCTCAGTGGGATACGAGGAAGCCCAGGAGCTTGCCCGAGGGGACTCCAAACACACACTTCTCCAGGTTGAGTCGCAGGTCCACTTCATTAAGGCTCGCGAAGGTTTCCTCCAAGTCCTGTATCAGGGTTTTTGCCTCCCGAGACTTCACCACAATGTCATCAACGTAAGCCTCAGCATTCCTCCCGAGCTGCCGTTCCAAGGCGATGTGCATCAGCCGCTGAAAAGTCGCACCGCCATTGCGCAACCCGAACGACATGCACGTATAGCAGTATACTCCCACGGGGTCAGGAAGGCCGTCTTTTCCACATCTTCTACTGCCATCTTGATCTGGTGGTAGCCGAAGAAGGCATCCAGGAAGCACAACAAATCACACTCAGCGGTGGAGTCGACGATCTAGTCGATGCAGGGGAGCGGCAATGGATCCTGCGGGCAGGCCTTGTTGAGGTTGGTGAAGTCGACACACATGCGTTCCTTTCCCCCCTTCTTCGGCACGACAACCGGGTTAGCCAGCCAATCCGGGTAGCGGACCTCGCGAATGACCCCTGCCGCTTCGAACTTGCGGGTCTCTTGGACGATGAAAGCTTGCTTCTTAGTGGACTGCCGCCTTGCCTTCTGCTTCACGGGGCACACGTTGGGGCACACGTTGAGGTGATGCTCGATTACGCCCCTCGGGACCCCTGCTAGCTGATCAGGCTCCTACGCAAATGCCTTCTTGTTTGTGTGTAGGAACTTCACCAAGGCTTCCTCCTGTTCGGGCTCGAGGTTGGCGCCTATGGTGAAGGTGGCGCTGGTGGATCCGTCCTCGTCGACCAGTACCTGCTTGGTCTCCGCCTTGTCCTGAGTGAATAGCTGCCTCTTCTTGGCTGGTGTAGCCCCCTTTGGCTCGGGGGCGTCTGAGCCGGCGGGCTGCACCGCTGCCGCGGCCTTGAAGGTAAGCTTGAGCGCTTGCAATGCATCCCATGTGTCTCCAGACACGGTGAGGACGCTGCTACTCCCGGGCATCTTCATGAGGTTGTACGCTGGGTGAGTTGCGGCCATGAACCGGGCTAGTGCCGGGTAGCCAAGGATGGCGTTGTATGGGAGGCCGATGGGGGCAATGTCGAAGTCGATTAGCTCCGTGCGGAAGTTGTCGTAGGTGCCGAAGGTCACCGGAAGGAGGATCTGCCCCAGGGAGCCGGTAGAGCCGCCTCCGACGCCCGAGAAAGGCTTGCTGGGCTGCAGCCGCTCCATCGGTACGTGGAGGAGGCTAAAGGCCTCAACTGAGAGCATGCCGAGGCCAACACCGCCGTCGATGAGGGTCCTGGTGACGGCCACCTGACAGATGGTGGGGGTACATAGCATCGGGATTGCGCCTGAGCAGGCCGAGTTGGAGGGGTGATCCTCCGAGCTGAAGGCCAGATCGGCTTTAGGTACCGCCCAGCCCGGAGGCAGCCCACGCGGTGCGGAAGCGGCGCCGATCTGGCGGACGAATGACTTGATGTGGCGGCCTGAAGGTGGCGCCTGCGAGCCGCCTAGGAGGGCTGCGACGACCAGGTGCGCTGGTGCAGCGTACTGGGCGAGGAAGAGGCCACGTAGCTCCCCCCAAGAGGCCACGGAAGCCGTCGGCAGGTGAAGCATCCACATGCACGGGACGCCAGTGAGGGCCATGGGAAACCAGTTATCCATGACCCTGTCGTCGCCCCCGGCCTCGAGGACGGCCTCCTCGTAGGCCAGCACAAAGGCCAGCGGGTCAGCCATGCCGTCGTAGCGCGGTGGCATCTCCAGCTTGAACTTGTTCGGCCATTCCACCTGTCGTAGGGCGGGGGCCAAGGCTCGGAGCCCCGTGGCCCCTGCGCTGGCGCTGGCGACCGGAGCGGGCGGCCCGCTGCCCGTCATGAGGGCGAACCGCGGCGTTGGCGGAGAGCGGGTTGGCAGAAGGGAAAGCCCCGGCGCACCCCTACCTGGCACGCCAAATGTCGGATTTCGGGATCCGGCAGACCCTTAAGGTTCGAACTCTGGGGTGCACGCAGAGATCACACCCCCTGCCTACCCATGTCTCGTCGCCTCGCTAGGACCTAAATTACACGAAGAACAACACAGAGGACACGAGATTTATACTGGTTCAGGCCACCATTGTGGTGTAATACCCTACTCCAGTGTGGTGGTGTGGTGGATTGCCTCTGGGGCTGATGATGAACAATACAAGGAAGAACTTCCTCGCGAGGGGAGGAGTTCTTATGGTGGTGTTGGCTAAGGTTCTTCTCTTTTATTGATCTCTAGATCAGATGCCTCCAGATCAGGTCGCCCTACCCTGGGGGTGGCTAGTCCTATTTATAGGCGGAGGCCCTGGGCCTCTTCCCAAATATTGAGCCGGAAGGGCGCCAACAATTGGCCATTTTGAAGGGGAACATCTAGTACACTTATCCTGAATAAATTCAGACCTCGCCTACCAAAGACTCTGGTGGTGACGCCGGCTTGGGCTCCACGATGACCTCCATCCTGCCGTTCTGCTGGTCTTTGTCTTGTTGCAATGAAATGGTTGCCTTTGCTTGATGCTCTCGCCTGCGCTTGCCCCCTTTGCACCAAAGATGAAATAAGGACTCTGCGCAGGCCGGCGCCCGTCTGGCACCCGCCTGGCCTTGGTCGTCATGGCTTGCGTCATGAACACCTCGCGAGGTACCCCCGCCTTGATCTCTCCGCCTCCTCGTGAGCCAGCTTGACAAGGCCGTGCCCGAGGAAGCCTCCTGTCGTCCGCCCCGCGAGGCTTGGCCCCTCGCAAGGGTCTTGAGCATGTGTTGATGAAGATGGGCCATACTGGGCCACTCCTGGAGCCACGCCGCAGGCCGCAGGTAGGCAAGTCTGGGTACCCCCATTCCCAGAACGCCGACACATGCAAAGATGTCCCGATTCTCACGGAGGAAATTGACGAGCTCGCTTTCCTATTAGCTGTCAAGGTTTGTGCCTATGACAGCGTGCCTCTCCAGGTGCTCCTGGTCCAAGCGTATCTTCTTTGTTTCCTTCGCCGGCTTGAATGAGCCCTCAACTTCCGACTCCTTGGGAGTGGGTGACATTTCTGGTTTCTTGCCTGCCATCGCCACAACCCGGTCAAGGAGCCGCTTTTCAGCTGCAATCACAAGGGACTCGGCCAGCCGGCTGCTGTCTGCTGCATAGGCGGACGACTTCTTGTAGTCTCCGACTATGGTCAGGATTCCGGTGGTAGTCGACATCTTCATCTTGAGGTAAGCATAGTGGGGGACCGCCATGAACTTGGCCAGAGCAGGCCGACCAAGTAGCGCATGGTAGGGGCTCTCAAGGTCCAGCACTTCAAACCAAACTGCTCGGCGGAAGTGATTGTTGTCTCCAAAGAGAGCATCAATCTGGGTCTTGCCGATTGGTGAGCAGGAAAGGCCAGGGACTATGCCATGGAATACAGTCCGACTGGGGTGAAGCTGCTTCTGCTTGATTCCCAATTTCTCCATTGTGTCACGGTACAAGATATTGATGCTGCTACCACCATCTATCAGGACTCGGGAGAAATGAGTTGCCCGCCTGAAAGGATCGATATGGTTGACTAGAGGGGGGGTGAATAGGCAACTAACAATTTTTAAGCGTTTCTTTAACAATTTAAACCTTGCAACAAAATAGGTTGTCTAGATATGCAACTACGTGGACAACCTATATGATGCAATGACAACTAGCACACAAGCAAGCAATAGATACAACACAAGAAGGCTTGCAAAAGTAAAGGCACGAAATAACCAAGAGTGGAGCCGGTGAAGACGAGGATGTGTTACCGAAGTTCCTTCCTTTTAAGGGGAAGTACGTCTCCGTTAGAGCGGTGTGGAGGCACAATGCTCCCCAAGAAGCCACTAGGGCCACCGTAATCTCCTCATGCCCTCACACAATGCGAGATGCCGTGATTCCACTATTAGTGCCCTTGAAGGCGGCGACCGAACCTTTACAAACAAGGATGGGGCAATCTCCACAACACTTGGAGGCTCCCAACAACACCACAAAGCTTCACCACAATGGACTATGGCTTAGAAGTGACCTCGACCGTCTAGGGTGCTCAAACACCCAAGAGTAACAAGATCTGCTAGGGATTAGTGGGGGAATCGAATATCTCTTGGTGGAAGTGTAGATTGGGCCCTTGTCACCCAATCCCGAGCAAATCAACAAGTTTGATTGGCTAAGGAGAGTGATCGGGCCAAAATGGAGCTTGGAGCAACAATGGAGCTTGAAGGTGGAAGAGGTGGTCAACTAGAGGTAGGAGACGCCCCTTTTATAGTCATGGAAAAGATCCAACCGTTATCCACATGTTCAGCCTGCGACAAGCGGTACTACCGCTCCACGGGCGCGGTACTACCGCAAGGCCACGCGGTACTACCGTGGAGGACCACGGTACTTCCGCGGCAGCAGCAGAGGCCGGGACTTGCCTGACTTGGGTGCAGTACTACCGCTTGCGCAGTACTACCACTCCCCCTTGCGGTACTACCACAAGGCAGGAAAGTCACTGCCTACAAAGAGCGCAGATGAAATAAATTACATTCGTGCCTACTTTCGCTGAAAATGAAACAGTGCAAAAATCCGACGCGGTACTACCGCGCATGAGGCGCGGTACTACCGTGGAGTCGCGGATGTAAAAAATTACATCCGCTCCTACTATCGTGACGCAGCGGTACTAGGTATGAGGGCCATGGTACTACAACTCCGGGGGAGCGGTACTACCGTGGCCTCCCGCGGTACTACCGCGCAGGACGTGCGGTACTACCGTGGGGGCGCGGATGTAAAAAATTACATCCGCCCCTACTACCGTTCCGGAGCGGCACTAGGCCTGGGAGCCACGGTACTAAGTCTCCATAGGAGCGGTACTACCGTGACTCTTAGCGGTACTACCGCACGTGCTTGCGGTACTACTGCTCCTTAGAGCAGTACTACCGCAAGTACAACAGTAGCCGTCAGATTAGGCACAACTAGGATAACGAAGAGATGCTCCAAAGTGCAAAGGAAAGGAAGGACATGTGTACGTGTTGATTCCACCCAAACCTTTCCGATGTGGACCCCCTCTTAATAGTACGGCTCTCCTACGACTCAAATCCACCAAAGAGAAACGTAGAACAACACCATCTTCAATAGTCTTCGAGGGGCACCGAATCGTCTCGTGCCTAGAGATGAAGAGTCTGGGAAACTAAAGGCACACGATTAGTCCACAAAAGCATTGTCATCAATCACCAAAACACTTAAGGGATAAATATGCTCTTACAATATCCCCCTTTTTGGTGGATTGATGACAATACGGGATTTGCACATAGATGAGATAATATAGGGCACAGGCAAACCCCTCCTCTCTAGAATATAGAAGGGCTCCCCCTAGATGTGTGCAATCTAGATAGATGCTTTGGACTGCATCGCACACAACCTAGGATCAACACTCCCCCTATATTATAGAGACAAAGGCATGATAACTAACATCTAAGCAGAGCATATCACAAAGGTAGCACAATATATCACAAGCTTGCTAAGATAGATAGAGTGCATATGTCTTACACCATATGAAGTAAAGCAACCCAAAGCAACTGAAACGAGGTTCAAAGAGAAAGCAGCAAACACACCGAATGATGACACAAGACTCGCAAATCCCTACACTCTCTCCCCCTTTGGCATCGAGACGCCAAAAAGGCAGAGAGGACACCTACACACACGGGGTGGCTCAAGCAGGGAACTCATCCCAACCCTCTCCATCGGACTCCTCGGCAGCAGGGATGGTCTCCTCGACGTCCTCCTCAGAATCAGTCCACCTGTAGCCTTGCTTCTCCATCCACTCGGCCTCTGGAGTGATGCGATCCTCAGAACTGCCAGACACATCCTCACCATAGAGCTGCAAGATCTTCTTGTCCCGGCGACGACTCTCCTTGGAAGCCACGTGAGTCATGTACTGGCCCTTGGGTTGCATGCAGAAAAGAGTCTTCATCTTGGTTTTCATCTTCTTGGCCCACGAGGGCATGGAGGAACTATGGGAAGACCTGGCAACACGGTCCTCAGCAACATCCTCTGCGCCAACATCCTCCTCATCAACAGCAGCCCTAGCAGCAGACGCCTCAGCGCGAGTAGTAGTGTTGGACCAGTTGGACTTGACATGGAGACAGATGGGATCATGGCGAATCCAGTCTGGAGCAAGGAACTCCTCACCAGGGAACATCTTCTCCCAAGTCTTCGAGATTAGCAGAAACAGATAGGGCCCATAGATAGGAACTTTGCGGTTGAACACCGCAAACCGAAGCTCACACCACATGATGTGTGAGACATCAAGTGGCTGAGTCTGAGACGAACGAGCCTCCTCACAAATGAGCATCATATCCACCATATAGGCATGAACCTTGTCCTTGTCACCAATGCGAGGGAACAAGGAGTTGCGGAAGATGCGATACATGATATCCAAGAAGGAGTTGAGCACCCACCTTGTCTTGCCATTGGGAAGCGCCTTCTCAACATAGTAGGGCTGAAGCTTGTCCTTGCTAGCAGACTCAGGATTGCCATGAGGGCGAACACCCACGGGAGTGTCAAGCCCGTCATCAGGAACGTGGAGCAAATCCATGAACTCCTTCCAGGTAGCAGTCAACTGACGTCCATTGGACATCCAGGTCATCCTCCTCTCCTCATCAGGGTGAAAGTAGACTGAGGCAAAGAACTGGCAAACAAGCTCAGGATCATAGTCAAGGTGAAAAGAGATCACATGTTCAATACCAAACTGCTCCACCAAATCCAGAGCTTCTCCAAAGTACGCATGATGCTTGTCCTTCCTCAGGTGATGCATTTCTATCCATTTGACATCCACATATGTATTCTGCTTGTTCTTGATGACATCCATATAAATGAGAGTCTGTTGCTTGTTCCAAAATAGTTCACAACCTCTGGCAGGAGCACGGGGATGCACATACGGGTTGAGCTTTCGGAGACAGACGAACTCAGATTGGGGTATCTCGTCCATGCTCTTGTTGGGTTCCTTGCACTTACTAGCTGATGTCTTGACATGGCGCTTGGGGGCAGTGGAGCCCTCTGGTGCTTCACCTGGATTGCACAGACGCTTGGAGCCTGTGTCACGGCTAGGATTGGAATGGCGACAGCCACCACCTGAAACACACACGCAAAACACGCACGAAACGCAAAAGGATCAATGCAAAGACCATGGTAAAGCACAAGAAACACATAGGAAGTATACGTAAAAGTTGCCATGAGATAGATGTAAGCCACGGTAGTACTGCCAGATCCTGCGGTACTAAAATTTTAGTACCGCTCCAGGTCGCGGTAGTACCGTGCGAGGCACGGTAGTACCATGGTTGGAGCGGTAGTAAATTTTTAGTGCCGCAGTGAGTGCGGTAGTACCGCGCCAGAGGGCGGCAGTACCGCGCCAGATGGGCGGTAGTACCGCACAGCGTCATATCCAAATGATGGTTCGAATCTGAAAAGAACCGCGAAACCATGGCAGTGCTACGGCGATCACATCTAGCACAGGACAAAGGACAAGTATAATTCCTACGCAATACTACGCTCCTTCATCCTATTCTTGCTAAGACTAAGCCTAAGAAACTCAAGAACACACAAGTCTCCCCCAAAAACTAGAGACAATGAACACAACAAAAACGAGAAGAAGTTGGGGAAAGACCTTGGTCCATAGCAAGAGCACGTGGTGGGGAACGATCCCACCGGGCGGAATCACGGGAGGGCAGCCGGAGGCGGAGATCTGGCGACGGACGCCGGCTCCGTTCTTGAGCGAGGGAGAGAGAGAGAGAGACGAGATGGGGAACGGGCGAACGGGTATGGGGGAGTTAGAACTCCCCCTGCCCGTCCTTATCCCCACGCGTCCGAGCCGTCGCGGTAGTACCGGACGTCATTGCGGTAGTACCGCTTGGGCGGAAGTACCGCACCGAAGCGGTAGTACCGCTCTCCCAGGCGGCAGTAAAAAATTACTGCCGCGTGGGGGCGGTATTACCGTGCTCCCCTCACGCGGTAGTACCGCAGCTGGCTGCGGTAGTACCGTGAGCTCAAGAAAATGCATGTTTCAACACACGAAAAGAGGTCTTTGCAAAGAAATTTTTTGCACAAAAGACACCACAAGAACACGAACAACCCAAAGGCAGAAAGACAACAAGACGCAACCGCGCAACCCAACCTCTCAAAGGAGAGGGCGGTGGCCGGAGCCACCTATGTTTGAGTTAGTTGGTATGGCACCGCAAAGAATTATCCTTGGGCCCATGACCAAAACTCGTCTTTGAAGCACAAGTACCATCAAAAATGGCTAATGTGAAAGAGTTGATCAATTTATGCATAATGGGGGGAGGGAGAGTTCATTGAGAGAGCAACACTCCCCCTATGTCCATGCCTACATCTAAACTAGACAACAAGTTGAGTGTGGTGGGGGTGCAAGGGTTCAAGTCACATTGCTCGAATCAATGATATTTAGCTCATGCCTTAACTCGCGAAATCTTGCTTCATCCAAGGGCTTCGTGTAAATATCTGCAAGGTTATCATGAGTGTTGACATACTTGAGCTCGATCTCCCCTCGTCAAATGTGATCCCGGATGAAGTGATACCGAATCTCAATATGCTTCGTCTTGAAGTGTTGCACCGGGTTGAGAGAAATCTTGATGGCACTTTCATTGCCACACCAAAGAGGCACTTTGTCACAAATGACACCATACTCCTTTAAAGTTTGACTCATCCATAAGAGTTGTGCACAACAACTACCGGCCGCCACATATTCCGCTTCGGTGGACGAGAGAGAGACATAGCTTTGCTTCTTGGAAGAACAACTTACCGAAGAGCAACCAAGAAATTGGCACCCTCCGGAAGTGGACTTCCTATCCACCTTGTCTCCCGCCCAATCAGAATCCGTGAATCCTTCAGGCTTGAAGTTAGCTCCTCTTGGGTACCATAGGCCAAAGTTTGGGGTATGAGCCAAATATCGAAAGATTTGCTTGACCGCCACAAACTGGCTTTCCTTTGGTGCGGCTTGGAACCGTGCACACATTCCCACACTCAACATGATATCCGGTCTAGATGCACAAAGGTAAAGCAAGGAACCAATCATAGAGTGATATACCTTTTGATCCACCGCTTTACCATTGGGATCAATGTCAAGTTGGCACTTGGTGGGCATCGGAGTAGAGGTCGGCTTGACATCACTTAGCTTGAATCTCTTAAGCATGTATTGAGTGTATTTGGCTTGGTTGATGAAGGTACCTTCTCTTCTTTGTTTGATATCAAAACCAAGGAAGAACTTCAACTCTCCCATCGAAGACATCTTGAACTTAGAGGTCATGAGAGCGGCAAATTCTTCATTGAAAGCATTGTTAGGGGAACCAAAGATAATGTCATCAACATATAGTTGGCACACAAACAACTCCCCTTTGACCTTCTTAGTAAAAAGAGTGGGATCGATTTGCCCTACTTCAAATCCACGATCTTGTAACAACTCGGTAAGGTGGTCATACCACGCACGTGGGGCTTGTTTAAGGCCATAGAGTGACTTATCGAGTTGATACACATGATCCGGGAAGTAGGGATCCTCGAACCCGGGGGGTTGCTTGCCATAAACCAACTCATTAATAGGACCATTAAGAAAAGCACTTTTCACATCCATTTGTTGTAACTTAAAGTTGTGATGGGAAGCATAAGCAATCAACAAACGAATGGATTCAAGGCGAGCAATGGGAGCAAAGGTTTCACCGTAGTCGATACCCTCGACTTGGGAGTAGCCTTGTGCTACCAATCTTGCCTTGTTGCGAATGATGTTCCCATGAGCAACTTGCTTGTTCTTGAAGATCCACTTGGTTCCAATGACGTTATGGTTCCCCGAAGGCCTTGGCACCGACCTCCACACCTTGTTGTACTCAAAGTTGTTGAGTTCTTCATGCATGGCATTGAGCCAATCCGAGTCTTCGAGCGCCTCATAGACCTTTTGGGGTTCAACACAAGAGACAAACACGTGATGTTCACAATAGTTTGCTAATTGTCTACGAGTGCTTACCCCCTTTCTTAGGCTTCCAACCACATTCTCCATGAGATAGCCTTTGGTGGTGAGTTTGGAAGCAATCTTCGCTGCACGACGCTCTAATTCCTCCTCGGATGTGGAAGGAGGAGGGTTAACTTGATCATCTTGAGCGCCGTCTTGAGCTTGTTCTTGATCTTGAGCTTGCTCATGATCTTGAACTTGCTCGAGGGGGAGAACTTGACCTTGGGCATCATTTGGAGGTTCACCATCATCTTGAGATTGATCTTTCCCTTGGTCTTGTTCCTGAGGTTGAGGGCCTACACTTTGTTCTTTGGAAGCGTGTGGGCCTTGAGTAGGTGAAGGCTCCACTTGAGTGGAACATTGTCCTTCTCCTTCGGCCACAAGGGGTTCCTCAATGGGTAGAATATGACCAATACCCATTCTTATTATGGCTTGGGGAGGAATTTCATCACCTACATCACAAGTACCACTTTGCTCCACTTGGGAGCCGTTATTTTTGTCAAACTCCACGTTACACGTCTCCTCAATGAGTCCGGTGGACTTGTTGAGAACACGGTAAGCATGAGATTTTGTAGCATAACCAACAAATATGCCCTCATAAGCTCTAGCCTCAAATTTAGACAAATGAACACCTTTCTTGAGAATGAAGCACTTACACCCGAACACCCGGAAGTACTTGAGATTGGGCTTGTTTCCGGTGAGTATCTCATAAGGACTCTTGTTCAAGCCTTTGCGGAGATAGAGCCGATTGGATGCATGACATGCGGTGTTGATGGCTTCGGACCAAAAGTTGTATGGAGACTTGAACTCCGCCATCATGGTCCTTGCCGCATCCATCAACGTCCGGTTCTTCCTCTCCGCAACACCATTTTGTTGAGGGGTATATGGTGCATAATATTGATGCTTGATCCTCTCATCACTAAGAAACTCATCCAAGGTGTAGTTCTGGAACTCGGTGCCGTTGTCACTTCTTATTGTCAAGATCTTTGCATTATGTTGATGTTGAGCTTAATTTGCAAAGTCAATGACGGTTTATTGAGTCTCACTCTTCCTCTTGAAGAAGTATACCCAAGTGTATCTTGAATAATCATCCACAATCACCAAGCAATACTTTCTACCCCCAAGACTATCAGGATGGAGGCCCAAAGAGGTCCATGTGAAGGAGCTCCAAGGGTCTCTTCGAGTAGATGATAATCATGGGAGGGTGAGCCGTCTCATGAAGCTTTCCTTCGATACACGCACTGCAAGCACGATCTTTGGCAAAACTAACATTTGTTAGTCCACAAACATGGTCCCCCTTGAGAAGACTTTGCAAAGATCCCATATTGACATGGGATAAACGGCGATGCCAAAGCCATCCCACATCAACTTTAGCCATTAGGCATGTTGCGGTCTTAGTGGGTTGCTCCAAAAAGTTAATCACATAGAGACCGTTCTCGACATGCCCAACAAAGGCTACTTTAAGAGTCTTGCTCCACAAGAGGGCCACGGTATCAATATCAAAGAAGGTGGCAAATCCCATGAGTGCGAGTTGATGAACGGAAAGTAAATTGAACGTAAGGGACTCAACAAGCATGAATTTCTCGATCGTTAGATCATGAGAAATGACAACCTTGCCAAGACCCAATACCTTAGAATGTGAGGCATCACCCCACTTGACATTGGTGGGCATAGATGGGATCTTTTGCACGTCCACCACCAAGTCCTTGCTCCCGGTCATATGATTTGTTGCTCCACTGTCGAGCAACCATGATCCCCCACCGGAAGCAAACACCTACAAGAGATCAATGCTTGGTTTTAGGTACCCATTGAGTAATGGGTCCTTTGATGTTAGTAACAAGGGTCTTAGGAACCCAAATAGACCATTCAATGTACTCATAAGAAGAACCAACAAATTTAGCATAAACATGCCCATCACTAGCACGGCACAACACATAAGAGGGGTTAAAGTCGCCGGCTTTGTTGGGAGAGTTGGCTTTGCGCTCTTTGGCATCACCACTCTTCGCATTGTTCTTATTCTCCTTAGGAGCACCCTCTCCCTCCTTCACAAAGGTTTGCTTGAGCGGGGGAGGTCGTTTGGTCTTGTTATTATTCTCCTTGTTCTTCTTTTTGTTCTTGGACTTGGGTGAGAAGCCAACTCCCTCCTTGCCCACAACTTCCTTTTGATTTCTCAAAAGGTCATTTAGGTTCTTCTCGCCTTGTATGCATGACACAAGACCTTTCTCGAGTTGTTCCTTCAACTTGGCATTCTCCTCCACAAGATGCACATGCTCACAACATGGGTTAGTAGCATTTGCATTATCAATTAAGACCATGTGAGGAAATGTGGCCTTTTCCTTGGTTAGCTTAACTTGGAGTTGAGCATGAGACTCCTTGAGGTTTGCATGAGCACCTTTCAAGACCTTATGGGCCTTTTCAAGTACATCAAACTCCTCCTTGAGTCTAGCATGATCAACTCCAAGTTTAGCCTTCTCGGAAGTTAGAACACGATACACAACAAGAGCATGATCAAGATCTTTATTTAATTTTCCATGGTCATCATTGTGTTGACTCCTCAAGAGCCAAACGATGCACACGCTCTTCCTCAAGAGCATTAGAGAGATCCGATATCTCATCGGCATAGTCACGACTATGACCTTCCATCTTAGAGATGGTTTGTTCGTGAGCCTCGATCATGTCATTGGCTTCACCAAGTTGTTCCAAGAGAGCAACGAAGTGCTTCTTGGATTTGCCCTTGAGCTTACTCATGAAGGACTCAAATTCATTTACCTCCTCATTAGACCCCTTACCATCATCAAAGACATCCATTGAAGGAGGATTAGGAATAATGGTGGTTTTGATGTTTGGGGTTACCTTGTTGGTGGCTTTAGCCATGAGGCACTTGGCGGTGATGTTCTCGTTGGGTGAATCGAAGAGAGACACCCGGGGAGTTGTGGCAATGGCAACGGATGCCATAGCCATTGCTTCACTATCTTCATCATCATCCTCACGGCATTATTCTTGAACTACCAACCCGTGTGTAAGAGTCTTCTTGGTGAAGTTGTTCTTGTTTGGGAAGGACTTGGCTTTGTCTTTTCGGATGAACTTGCTAACATTGTCTTCCCGCTTCTCGTAAGGACAATCCGCAACGAAATGGCTCACATTGCCACAGTTGAAACAAGTTCTAACTCGTTGCTTGCCCTTGAGGCCACTTGAGTTGTTCTTGTTGAAGTTGGGTCTTGTATTCTTCTTACTCCAAAATTGTCTTGAGGCAAGAGCCATGTGCTCTCCTCATCTTCCTCTTCTTCTTCTTCTTCTTCCACACTAACCTTGGCCTTCAAGGCAAGGTTGGGCTTCTTTGCCCTTTGAGAACGGAGCACCGCATTGTCGGAGGTCTTGTCCAAGATGCTCATTGCAACAAACTCATCCAACACTTCACCTGAGGTCATGGAGTGGAAGTCCGGTCTTTGACGAATGACGGAGGACATGGCCTTGTTGTAGGGCATCATGGCCTTGAGGAACTTGCGCTTGATCCAATTGTCATCCGTGTCCTTGCTCCCATGATCTCGGAGTGTGACCGTGAGTTTGGTCACTCTTTGAAAGAGCTCACGAGGTTCTTCATCTTCTTTCATTGCAAACTCATCGGCTTCATCTTGCACCACTTCATAGTTGGAGCGTTGAATGCTAGCACTTCCTTGATAGAGAGACACAACACATTTCCATGCATCTTTAGCCATGGCATGAGGACGAAGATGAGGGAGATCTTCGGGAAGGATTGCATCTTGGATGATGAAGAGAGCACTCTCATTGAATTGATTATCCACGGCTTCTCGAGGGGTGAAGTTGCTTGGGTCATGTGGATGGAAACCTTCTTCTATAATTCTCCAAAGATTAGTATTCACATGTTTTAAATGACGCTTGAAACGACAAACCCAAGCATCAAAATCCTCATTTTTCACAATCTTAGGAGGAGGACCGGCATGATTTAAATGAGTAGTAGGAATCGGTCCACCATAAGTAGGAGGTTCCACATGGGCAAAGATGCCAGAGCCATTTCTACCACTAGTAGAAGGACCTTTTTCACTATTAGCTTCCCCTTGTCAGAGGTGGCATCCGTCACCTTGTTAGTGGGATCACCCACTTTCATCGGCGACGTGGATAGTTTAAGTCCTTCTAGAAATTCAGAAAACATGCTTTTAACCTCGGCCGTCATGGAGGTTTTCAATGTGTCTAAAGCCACATTGAATTCCTCATGTGAGATCGAGGTTCCCCCATTGGCCATAGACGAGAGAGGATTCACACCGGAGTGCTCCTCCGCACCGTCGTTGGTGTCAACCATACTCTTCGGACGGCAAAGTCCTTAATAAAGAGATGAGGCTGTGATACCAATTCAAAGGATCGATATGGTTGACTAGAGGGGGGGTGAATAGGCAACTAACAATTTTTAAGCTTTTCTTTAACAATTTAAACCTTGCAACAAAATAGGTTGTCTAGATATGCAACTACGTGGACAACCTATATGATGCAATGACAACTAGCACACAAGCAAGCAATAGATACAACACAAGAAGTCTTGCAAAAGTAAAGGCACAAAATAACCAAGAGTGGAGCCGGTGAAGACGAGGATGTGTTACCGAAGTTCCTTCCTTTTAAGGGGAAGTACGTCTCCGTTAGAGCGGTGTGGAGGCACAATGCTCCCCAAGAAGCCACTAGGGCCACCATAATCTCCTCACGCCCACACACAATGCGAGATGCCTTGATTCCACTATTAGTGCCCTTGAAGGCGGCGACCGAACCTTTACAAACAAGGATGGGGCAATCTCCACAACACTTGGAGGCTCCCAACAACACCATGAAGCTTCACCACAATGGAGTATGGCTTCGAAGTGACCTCAACCGTCTAGGGTGCTCAAACACCCAAGAGTAACAAGATCCGCTAGGGATTAGTGGGGGAATCAAATATCTCTTGGTGGAAGTGTAGATCGGGCCCTTGTCACCCAATCCCGAGCAAATCAACAAGTTTGATTGGCTAGGGAGAGAGATCGGGCCAAAATGGAGCTTGGAGCAACAATGGAGATTGGAGGTGGAAGAGGTGGTCAACTAGAGGTAGGAGACGCCCCTTTTATAGTCATGGAAAAGATCCAACTGTTATCCACATGTTCAGCCTGCAACAAGCGGTACTACCGCTCCAGGGGCGCGGTACTACCGCAAGGCCACGCGGTACTACCGTGGAGGACCATGGTACTTCCGCGGCAGCAGCAGAGGCCGGGACTTGCCTGACTTGGGTGCAGTACTACCACTTGCGCCGTACTACCGCTCCCCCTTGTGGTACTACCGCAAGGCAGGAAAGTCACTGCCTACAAAGAGCGCGGATGAAATAAATTACATCCGTGCCTACTTCCGCTGAAAATGAAACAGTGCAAAAATCCGACGCGATACTACCACGCATGAGGCGCGGTACTACCGTGGAGTCGCGGATGTAAAAAATTACATCCGCTCCTACTACCGTGACGCAGCGGTACTAGGTATGAGGGCCACGGTACTACGACTCCGGGGGAGCGGTACTACCGTGGCCTCCCGCGGTACTACCGCGCAGGACGTGCGGTACTACCGTGGGGGCGCGGATGTAAAAAATTACATCCGCCCCTACTACCGTTCCGGAGCGGCACTAGGTCTGGGAGCCACGGTACTAAGGCTCCATAGGAGCGGTACTACCGTGACTCTTAGCGGTACTAGCACAGGTGCTTGCGGTACTACCGCTCCTTAGAGCAGTACTACCGCAAGTACATCAGTAGCCGTCAGATTAGGCACAACTAGGATAACGGAGAGATGCTCCAAAGTGCAAAGGAAAGGAAGGACATGTGTACGTGTTGATTCCACCCAAACCTTTCTAACGCGGACCCCCTCTTAGTAGTACGGCTCTTGTCGGTGTCAAAACCGGCGGATCTCGGGTAGGGGGTCCCGAACTGTGCGTCTAGGCGGATGGTAACAGGAGACAAGGGACACGATGTTTTACCCAGGTTCGGGCCCTCTTGATGGAGGTAAAACCCTACGTCCTGCTTGATTGATATTGATATTGTGGATGTTTACAAGAGTGGATCTACCACGAGATCAAGGAGGCTAAACCCTAGAAGCTAACCTATGGTATGATTGTAATGGTTGTTGTTGTACGGACTAGAGCCATCCGGTTTATATAGACACCGGAGAGGGCTAGGGTTACATAGAGTCGGTTACAATGGTAGGAGATCTGCGTATCCGTATCGCCAAGCTTGCCTTCCACGCCAAGGAAAGTCTCATCCGGACATGGGACGAAGTCTTCAATCTTGTATCTTCATAGTCTTGGAGTCCGGTCGATGATGATAGTCCGGCCGATGATAGTTCGGCCGATGATGGTAGTCCGGCTATCCGGACACCCCCTAATCCGGGACTCCCTCAGTAGCCCCCGAACCAGGCTTCAATGACGATAAGTCCAGCATGTGTGTAGTCTTCGGCGTTGCAAGGCGGGTTCTCCTTCAAGTTCTACGTACCTGCCGAACAGTGTCCGGCTTCCTCATCAATGTTGCGCGTCTTGGCTTCCAAGCCCAATAATGGCCTTCTTCCACGCGTCGCGCGAATGTGAAAAGCTAGGCTGTCTTTTATGTTTTACCCCCTAGTTGTGCGAATAATCTGCCTATAAGGGAGGGAAGAATCCAGATCCAAATCACCATCTTCCTCCCGCAAATACTCATCGGAGCGCTTTCGTCCAAGAATCCATTCCATCATGGACCGTCAACGCGGCTCCTCTTCTCGCGCTCCCAGCCCTTCGCCAGGAGATTGGAGGAGATGCTCTATTCCACACAACGAGCTGGTGAAGCTCCAAGCGGGGGGATATCTCCCTCCGGCCTTCATGGTTCCGGTTCGAGCCGGGCTGGCCACCTACAAAGGTGGGAAGCAAGCGGAGGTTACCCCATATCCCAACAAAGGGGAGCGGGTATGCTTCGTCCCCTATCTGATAAGGGGGCTTGGATTTCCTGTACATCCATTCCTCCGCGGGCTCCTGGAGTTCTACGGACTCCAGCTTCATCACCTCACGCCCGCCTCAATCCTGCATATTGTGGGTTACATATCTCTTTGCGAGCTATTCCTGGGCGTCGAGCCCCATTTCGCGCTGTGGAAGAGATTGTTCTGCCTTGTACCCCGTTCTCACGAGGGGTCCATATATCAAGTGGGCGGCGCCGAAATATGGCGCATTGCCGGGACCGGATATCCATCCGGAACCCCTAAGAAGGCATCCGAAGACTGGCCTTCGGAATGGTTTTATATAGAAGACGCTCCGCTGCCAGACCCTGTTCGGATCGGCCTCCCGGAGTTCAGCAATGCTCCTCTGAAGAAACGCCTTAGTTGGCGTCCGCGGAGCCCCCAACTGGAGGAAGACAAGAGCGTCCATTATTTGATGGGCCGAATAAGGTTACTGGCCCATGCCGGGTTGACCATGATTGGAGTCATGGTGACATGCATTATGCGGGGGGTGCAGCCACTACAATACAGGGGCCACCCCATGTGGGATTTCAACGGGGAGGACGATGCCACCCGTCACGGTCGCAAAGGGCCGGATTCGGTCGAAGATCTGGTGACGATCCTGTTCGGCCTGTATAAGGGGGAGAAGGAGGATTTCCTTCGGACGAACCCGTTAAATGGGTTCTCCATGAATAATCCCCGGGCTTGGGTAAGCGAACACTCTGCGTGCCCGACCCATGCTTTTTTTGAAACTTAAGTTTCTTATATTGTGTTCTTCTTTCGACGCAGGAGCTGCGCCGGATCGTGGAGGACATGCTAAGTCTAGCTCCGCAACCCGAGGATCCAGAGAGATCCCAGGATCCGGCCTCCGAAGAGGATCCGGACATAATTGTGGAGCTAATCAACGGGGTGTTCCACCAGCTCAGCATGGACAATGCTTTAGTCGCCATCACGGCCGACTATCCCGGACTATATCCGGCTTCCCAGGTGATTGCGACCGAAGTCCTGACACCGTCATTCCTTCCTTGCTTATTTCTGACCATCGTATACGATGGCGCTGTGCAGGAGGCGCCCCTAGGGCGAGAAGCCGAGCCCGCGGTGGCTGACCAACAAAGGCCAGTCCGAACCAGTAGGCGGAAGAGGAGCGCGGCGCGGACTGAAACATCGCCGCAAAGGTGTATCTCACAATTCATTATTTAGAGCAACGTTCCTAAGAAGCGTTTGAGTTCTCATGACTTTTGTAGGGAAAAAAGCGTCCGCCGGACTGTGGGCGCGGAGGTTGCCAATCCAACCTCTACTAGCTAGGCTCCAGCACCTGGTCTGGAGGGGGAGGCGAGCGCAAGGCGTGAGCCGGACGTTCCTCCGACGGAGGATGCCGACAGACTGTCCGCCACCAAGTCTGAGGTGGAGAGTGCCCTGAATCACAGGCGCCGCAGGACAGTATTTCGTGACGCGTGCTTCTCCCCCGAGGCGTTGAATGCCTTTAACGCGGGGGACACGCACCTTCGTGCTGCTCAAGATGGTTTTACCAGAGCCACGGAGCAGTATGTAAAAGACATACTGGTAAGAGAATTTAATAGTTGTATATGCCAGTAGCCCCCGAGACTTAAAGTAGTTATATTAACTGATTTAAGGATCATATGAAACGCAGGATCTTACCGAGAAGAATACCCAACTGTCTCAGGAGCTGCAAGAGTGCAAGGCCCAACTTGAGGCCGCACTCTCTGGCGCAGGAGGAAACACAGGGACCTCTCCTGGTAACGCATTACTTTAGAAAGATAAGTAGCGTTTGGCCTTTGCGCAAGTCTAAAAAAATGACGTTGCAGGTGCTGCCGGACAAGATCCGGACAGGCAAGAACTTCTGCGCCAACTAAAGGCCGGTGAGAGGGTGTTGCATAAGGTGCAGCATGAAAGGTACAAGCTCCAGGATGCCCATGCCCAGCTTGGAGAAGAGCTGAAAGGCGTTCGGGCTGAGCTGTCGGGCTCCGTTAAGGAGAATCAGCGGCTTCGTCGCGGCATCTATGGTAAGTGCTTGAGCGAACTCCTTTGAAAAGAAGAGTTCGGCGAGGAAGTAAATTTGACATAATATGTCTGCAGGTATGCTCACAGGTCGCCCTGCGGAGGAGATGCCCGTATCAACGGGTGATCAACTTCCCGAATTGTTGCAACTGATCGAACAAGTTCGGCAGGCAATGAGCGGCGTCATCCAGGCTTTATGGCCAGCCTTCTCTTACCCGAGGGTCTTGGGGAGTTTGCGGAGAAGCTTCAGGGATTGCGGCAGCGCTTCCATTTATGGAAGATTTCGGCCTGCCGCCAAGGTGCCAGGGAGGCCTGGGCCATGGTAAAGACGCGGTACAAGAAGGCGGATCCCAACCACATGGCCGAAGTCGGACCTGTGGGGCCCGATGGGAAGGAGATCCCTGTGAGTTTAGTATACGGCTAAGTAGAGCTGGCCGCTAAATTTTCCCAATAGGACTGTAAATTAGACAACCTGTTAGACGGGATTGAGGAAGAATACAATCAGTCGATTTGACAATGTATTATAAAATGACATATAAAATGCCTTCTAGCCGGATTGTAGATCGTTTGTCTTTGCCGACCTTTTCGCTTTGACCTCGGGACCCTAGAGTCCGGAGTGTGTCCGAATACCTTCTCGGTTATGAAACAACCGGGGTATGCATGGAGACCAGGCGTAGGGGTCATTAGTGCTTTATCAGACAAGTGCCCAACTAGTTATGTTATATTACATGGGTAGTAAGAAACATCTTCCAGGGAGAATAGTTCCGTTAAGGGTTCCTTTCCTCTGGGGGTGGCATGCCCTAAAGTGCATGTCCGGACTGCGAAAAAAGCAGAAAAACATTTGGGGGCAGATAAATAAGTGGATAAAAAATCATCTTTTAAGTCACCGACCGAATATTCCCTTAAGAACGCTAGCTTTCGGCTTCAACCAGTCTGAGGTACACATCCGGCTGACCCGGCAGTAACAATTGCAGAGGTGCTACCTTTACCTCCTAGTCGAACAATCGGGAACGTAGGGGTAAGCACAGGAGCCAGGCAACCCAGCTTGGCCAAAACTTAAGTCATATCGATGCATATAATGGTGAATAAAAGGTACATGTGGAGGCTTGACACATGTGCTGGGCATGAAGCCCTTATAATTAAGCATCTGGTAAAGAAGCCCCCAGGTATAATGAGTGCGGATAGCACATCAATTGCGCGCGAACGTTGCGCAAGTAGGCCCTTTAACGTTTTTATTGAATAGGGTTGAGAAGAAAAAGATAAATAAAAGGCAGCTGTAGTAAAAAAAAATTTGGACGGGGGGAAAGGGACGAACTCTTAGTCCGGCGCTAGGCATAGAATCTTCGGAGGCGGGCTGTGTTCCATGGATTCGGCTCGAGTCGGTTATCCGATGCATTTCGTAGACGGTACGCTCCGCCGGTCAGGACTTGATCGATGATGAAGGGGCCTTCCCATTTGGGCTTGAGCTTGTCCTTTTTCTTGTCCGGCAGGCGTAGAACTAGTTCGCCAACGTTGTAAGTCTTGGCCCGTACTTCTTTGCTTTGGTATCTTCGAGTCTGTTGCTGATAAAATGCGGAACGAGCCTTGGCGACGTCGCGTTCTTCCTCCAATGCGTCCAAGCTGTCCTGCCGATCCAACTCGGCTTCTCTTTCTTCGTACATGCGCACTCGAGGTGAGTCATGAATGATGTCGCAGGGCAAAACTGCTTCTGCGCCGTATACCATAAAAAATGGTGTGAATCCGGTAGTATGGTTAGGCGTTGTCCGCAGCCCCTAGAGTACGGAGTCGAGCTCCTCTACCCAGTGCGTGTCAGATTTCGTAAGGGACCGCACTAGTCTGGGTTTGATGCCGCTCATTATTAGACCATTTGCTCATTCCACTTGACCATTGGTTTGAGGGTGATAGACTGAAGCATAATCGAGCTTGATGCCCATATTTTTGCACCATGATTTAACCTCGTCGGCCGTGAAGTTCGTGCCGTTATCGGTGATGATGCTGTGGGGGACACCGTAATGGTGTACTACCCCGGATATGAAGTCTATCATTGGTCCGGACTCTGCCGTTTTAACTGGCTTGGCCTCTATCCATTTGGTGAATTTATCCACCATGACCAATAGGTATCTTTGCTTGTGGGTTCCCCCTTTAAGTGGTCCAACCATGTCAAGCCCCCAGACCGCGAATGGCCAGGTAATGGGCATAGTTTTGAGGGCGGTGGGTGGCATATGGCTCTGATTAGCAAAGAGCTGACAACCGACGCATCTTTGGACTAAGTCCTGAGCATCTGCCCGGGCCGTCGGTCAATAAAATCCTGTACGGAATGCCTTTCCTACAAGGGCCCGGGCTGCGGCGTGGTGTCCGCCTAGTCCGGCGTGAATTTCAGCCAGAAGGTCTCGCCCTTCCTCTTCGGAGATACACCTTTGAAGGACTCCGGTTGTGCTTTTCTTATAGAGTTCTCCCTCATAGACCTTGTAGGCTTTAGATCGCCGGACAATGCAGCGGGCCTCATTTTGGTCTTCGGGAAGCTCCTGCCTAAGCAAGTAGGCGAGGAATGGTTTTTTCCACGGGGCAATTACTGCCATTATGTCGTGGGCTGAAGGTGTTATGTCATCGGCTGAATCGCCGGTTGGTGCGGCTTGTTCCGGTTTGTTATTTCTGGACTCCTCTTCCCATAGTATGGATGGCTTGAAGAGCCGTTCCAGGAAGGTGTTAGGAGGGACAGCGTCGCGTTTTGCGCTGATGCGTGCCAGTACGTCGGCTGCTTGGTTATTATCCCGGGCTACGTGATGGAATTCAAGTCCTTCAAACCGGGCTGACATTTTTAGGACAGCATTGCGATATGCTGCCATTTTCGGATCTTTGGCGTCAAAGTCTCTGTTTATTTGGGATATTGCGAGGTTTGAATCCCCGCGCACCTCTAGGCGTTGAATGCCCATGGAGATTGCCATCCGGAGACCATGTAAAAGGGCCTCGTATTCGGCTGCGTTGTTGGAGTCCGTGTACATTATCTGAAGTATGTATTGGACTGTGTCCCTGGTCGGGGACGTCAATACGACGCCAGCCCCCAATCCGGCTAACATTTCAGAGCCATCGAAGTGCATAATCCAATTGGAGTATGCGCCGTACTCTTTAGGGAGTTCGGCTTCGGTCCATTCAGCGACAAAGTCAGCTAAAACTTGTGACTTTATAGCTCGCCGAGGTTTGTAAGTTATATCAAATGGTAAGAGCTCAATGGCCCATTTTGCAATCCTGCCCGTCGCGTCGCGGTTGTTTATAATGTCGTTAAGTGGTACTTCGGAGGCCACTGTTATCGAACACTCTTGAAAGTAGTGTCGGAGCTTCTGGGATGCCATGAACACCGCGTATGCTATCTTCTGATAGTGCGGGTAACGGGACTTGCAGGGGGTTAACACAGTGGATACATAGTATACTGGTTTTTGAAGAGGGAATTTATGCCCTTCTATCTCTCGTTCGACGACGAGTACCGCGCTTACAACTTGATGCGTTGCCGCGATGTATAACAACATTGGTTCGCCCAGGTTGGGCGCAGCCAGGACCAGATTTGTTCCCAATATGGCCTTTATTTCTTTGAGTCCGGCGGTGGCAGCATTCGTCCACTCGAAGTGTTCGGTGCGCCTAAGGAGGCGATAGAGGGGCAATGCCTTTTCTCATAGACGGGAGATAAAGCGGCTTAGAGCCGCCACGCATCCAGTCAATTTTTGTATTTGCTTGAGGTCTTTTGGGATATCTAGCTGTGACAGAGCTCGGATCTTGGCTGGGTTTGCTTCAATTCCTCTACCGGATACGATGAAGCCTAGCAGCTTTCTAGCTGGTACGCTGAAAACGCATGTTTCCGGATTCAGCTTGATGTCATATGCTCTGAGGTTGTCGAATGTGAGCCTCAAGTCATCTACTAGAGTTTCGACGTTTTTAGTTTTGACGACTACATCGTCTACGTATGCCTCTACTGTTTTGCCGATCTGGGTAGCCAGACATGTCTGAATCATGCGCTGATATGTTGCGCCAGCATTTTTAAGTCCGAAGGGCATTGTGTTGAAGCAGAATGGTCCATATGGAGTAATGAATGCCATTGCGGCTTGATCCGCTTCTGCCATCTTGATTTGATGATAGCCGGAGTAAGCGTCCAGGAAGCACAATGAATCGTGCCCTGCAGTGGCATCGATGATTTGGTCGATGCGGGGGAGGGGGAAGGGATCCTTTGGGCAGGCTTTATTTAGGTCTTTGAAATCGACACATAGGCGCCAGGATTTGTCCTTCTTTGGTACCATTACCAGGTTTGCTAGCCAATCCGGATGTTTGATGTCTCTGATGAATCCGACTTCCAATAGTTTGGCTAGCTCTTCTCCCATTGCCTATGTTTTGTGTTCGGAAAATCGTCGAAGAGCCTGTTTGACTGGCTTGAATCCTTTTAGGATGTTTAGGTTGTGTTCTGCCAATCTGCGTGGGATTCCGGGCATATCCGAGGGGTGCCAGGCAAAAATGTCCCAATTTTCCCGAAGGAATTCTCGTAGTGCGGCGTCTACATCAGGGTTCAATTATGCCCCGATGGAGGCCGTCTTTGTCGGGTCCGTTGGGTGGACCTGGAATTTTACTATTTCATCTGCTGGTTTAAAGGAGGTGGACTTGGATCTCTTATCGAGTATCACATCGTCCCTATTCACCATAGAGCGCAACACGGTGAGTTCCTATGCCGCTAGGGCTTTGGATAGTGCCTCTAAGGCTAATGCGGCTGTCTTGTTTTTGGCGCAGAGTGCTATGTCCGGATCACTAACGAGAGTAATTATTCCGCCGGGCCCAGGCATTTTGAGCTTCATGTACCCGTAATGGGGTACGGCTTGAAAAATTGTGAATGCCTCTCGTCCTAATATAGTGTGATATCTGCTGTTGAACGGGGCCACTTGGAACGTGACTTCTTCGGATCTGTAATTGTCCGGCGAGCCGAATACCACATCGAGTGTGATTTTTCCTGTGCAGCGCGCCTCCCGGCTAGGGATTATTCCTCTAAAGGTTATGCTGCTTCGCTCAATGCGGCTCCAGTCTATTTCCATTTTTTGAAGGGTTTCCTCGTAGATGAGGTTTAATCCACTACCACCATCCATGAGGACTTTTGTAAGTCAAAAGCCGTCCACTATTGGACTAAGTACCAGTGCGGCTGGAGCTCGGGCTGTTCGGAATTTAGGTTCGTCGCTGGCGTTGAAGGTGATGGCTGTGTCGCTCCATGGATTGGTTGTTGCTACTTGGTAGACTTCGGCGAGGCTGCGGATTGTTCGTTTCCGCATGTTATTTGATGCGAAAGTCTCGAAGACTGTTGATACCGTACCGATGTTGTTGGAGTGGTTTTCCAGGGCTAGAAGCTCCTCTCCACTTTTGGCCACCTGCCGTAATATCCAACATGCTCGAAGGCTATGTGTTGGGACGGCGCCTTCTGTACTGTGAATTTTACAGGGTCCGCTAAGCCATCCCTCCAGTACGGTTCCGTGCCCTTTATGGGGGTTTTGCTTTTTGGTTTTTGTATCTGGTGCCTGAGTGTAATGCACCCTTTTGTTGCGGACTAGGGTTGTATTCGGGGCCAGATTGTCCCAAAACTTATTTTCGGTTGTCCGGAAACTCTCCATCGCACAGTACTTTCGTATTATGGACGCCAGGTCGGTGAAGCGTGTAATTTCACGACGGTTGACGGTGTTCAAGATTCCCTCGTCCGTGCAATTATTGCAAAAAATTGAGATTGCGTTTTCCTCTCGGCAGTCCTTTATCCTGTCCATAACCAGGAGGAATCTGGCCCAGTAGTGATGTACTGTCTCAGCGGGCTCTTGCCGGATTAGAGATAGATCGCATATGTCTGGGTGGGTGGGTGGAATTAAGTCCGGAACCCTACCCATCTCAAGGCTCGAAGGCTGAGGAGTTTACAAATTTGGAAGCTTGGATTGCTGGACATTGTCCAACGAGTCTGGTCCGATGCCTGACTTTAAGTTCAGTGCTTGATTGAAGTCCGTCCCTCCGCGGGAATCCGGCATGGGGGGTTCGGGAGCCCGGACATGACTAGTTTTCAATACAGGAGAAGAATCGCCGCATTGTTCCTCTACCACTGCAACATGGTGGGTGACCTGGGGAGAGTTAATCTCTCTCAGATCGGTTTTAAGCCCAATCTGATTGTAGTCTGTAGCGACTCCCAGGGCGGCGATGCGATCCAAGAGCTCGTTTACGAACGAGAGCTCTATTGGATCCAGCCACTCGGCGAATTCCGAGCTGACGTGAAGATTGCTTTTGACGACTTGAGAGGTCATTGTCGAAGCGGTGGCCGGACAGGCGGTCATAAGAAAACCACCTGGCCGGATAGTTTGGCCGGCGGCCAAGGCTCCTTTGGCGAAAATACCGTCCTTGAAGACGGGAGGAGGCATCCTTCCTATCGGTGACGGCATAGAGGAACTCTCAATGAAAGCACCAATGTCGGTGTCAAAACCGGCGGATCTCGGGTAGGGGGTCCCGAACTGTGCGTCTAGGCGGATGGTAACAGGAGACAAGGGACACGATGTTTTACCCAGGTTCGGGCCCTCTTGATGGAGGTAAAACCCTACGTCCTGCTTGATTGATATTGATATTGTTGATGTTTACAAGAGTGGATATACCACGAGATCAAGGAGGCTAAACCCTAGAAGCTAGCCTATGGTATGATTGTAATGGTTGTTGTTGTACGGACTAGAGCCATCCGGTTTATATAGACACCGGACAGGGCTAGGGTTACATAGAGTCGGTTACAATGGTAGGAGATCTACGTATCCGTACCGCCAAGCTTGCCTTCCACGCCAAGGAAAGTCCCATCCGGACACGGGACGAAGTCTTCAATCTTGTATCTTCATAGTCTTGGAGTCCGATCGATGATGATAGTCCGGCCGATGACAGTTCGGCCGATGATGGTAGTCCGGCTATCCGGACACCCCCTAATCCGGGACTCCTTCAGCTCTCCTACGACTCAAATCCACCAAAGAGAAACGTAGAACAACGCCGTCTTCAATAGTCTTCGAGGGGCACCGAACCGTTTCGTGCCTAGAGATGAAGCGTGTGAGAAACTAAAGGCACACGATTAGTCCGCAAAAGCATTGTCATCAATCACCAAAACACTTAAGGGATAAATATGCTCTTGCACCGCCTCTCTGTTCCGAAGGTGGCATCCAAGACCAGGGCATAAGAGCCAGGGGAGGGCATCACCTCCGGGATGTCGGCCCTGCTCCAACTGATGGGCTTCTTGGACCAATGCATGAATTCTGGAGTATCTGATGCCACTGCTTGTACTTCTTGCTGTTGCTGCCGTCTGCTGCGTCTGTTGTCGGCCACACTGGTGAACACAACATAGGCTCCGTGCTCATCTGGATACTCATCTTATATGGCATCGACTGGCTGAACCGCCGGCTGCTGGGGCAGAGGAGGCGGCGGGCCGACTGGCGGAGGAGGCAGGAGTCCATCTCCCTTGGCGATTCTGGTGAGCCAGTGGCACTTCCGAGTGGTGCGGTTGGACGGCTTTGCAACACTACGGAACTTGCAGCGTGCATCAAGAGTCTGTTCGTACGAGAAGGCGGGCAACCAATTGGGCTTGCCGCCCTTCTGACGCTTGGGCGGAGGCTGCCCTTCTGGTTGCTGGTCTTCGACTGTCGCCACCTGCTGGCTGGTGGAAGCCGGCTGCGTGGCCTTGCGCTTGTTGTCGCTTGGTTGCTGTCGCCGACTGGTGTCACCAGCCGGAGTCCGAGGAGCCTAAGGAGCTACCTTGCCGGTTGCGTCGGCTTGGATCTCCGCCTTCATGGAGGAGTCGGCCGATGCGTATTTGTCGATGATGATCAGCAGTTCGTCGAGAGTCGCCGGCTCGTCGTAGAGAAGTCGGTGCTTGAGGAGGGTGCCTTCTCGGCACCCGGTGGTGAAGTACTCGATGGCCTGCACCTCGTGCACGCCTTCACAGGAGTTGCGCAGCTCGGCCCAGCGCGTGAGATAGTTGCGAGTCGATTCGCTGGGCCCTTGGACGCACAAGGAGAGCTGACGGGGCTTGGGAGGCCGCTTGTACATGCTGGTGAAGTTGCGGATGAAGGCTTCGGTGAAATCAACCCACTTGTTGATGCTGCGGGGCTTCAAGCTGTTAAGCCACGTACGGGCTATGCCTTGGAGCATGAGCGGGACGTACTTCATAGTAACGCGCTTGTTGTCGTTTGCTATGCTGACGGCCGTGGAGTAGTCGACCAGCCAGTCCTCCGGCTTCATAGAGCCGGTGTACTTGGGCGTATCTCTTGGGAGCGTAAACCCTCAAGGGAAAGGCTCATCTCAGATTCGCGGGCCGAAACAAGGCGGGCCCAACGCATCTTCTTCTTCTAGCGCCAGGGAGCGGTTGAGGCGGTCGATCCGATGGCGGGCGTCGTTCTCTCTGACTCCTCGGCGGCCAAGGCGGTCGCCGAGTGTCGGGTGCGTGACAGGCGGCGGAGTGGGGTGCCTTTCTCCGTGAGGCTGAGGAGGAGGCAGGTCGCCTTGCCGCTCCACAGCTCGAGGACGACCGTCTGCGTCACGCTCGATGGAGAGGTGAGTCCGACTACGGCTGGCAGCCGGTTCATTGCCTCTTCTTCCGCGAGCGCCACCAGTCGGCGTCCGGGACGTCGCGCCGTGGTCCTGGCGGAGGGGTGATTCGTCGTTCCGCCGGGCGGGTACTTTAGCGCGGCAGCCGGCTTCGTGCTGCTCGGCTACCGCATCAAGGAGCTGCTGGACTCTCTCCATCATGTGGCGACGCTCATCGCCCTCGTACTTGTCCAGCTCATCCGTCACTACCTGGGCAGCCCGTATGTTCTCTGTAGGCGTGGCGTAGACGGGACGATCCGTCCCGAACATGCTGGCGATGGTTGCGCCGTGCTGCCGGATTGAGCCGATGTGGCTAGGCCCCTCCGGAGCCGGCGTTCCACCGACAGCTCGGTCCATCTCACGCCGGTAGGCTTCTGAGAGGCATCGCATGCTGTCCAGTCGGTTGGCGCTCTCGACAAGCTGGACGCGGCGTGCTTCCAGCGTCTCAGCATCTGCGTCTCCTAGGATGGGCACGGACAAGTCTAGCAGCGCCGCATCGAGTGGGTCTCGAGCGCCTCCGTCCGAGTGCTCGCCACTGTGGATGACAGGCACCTCCGTGACGGTGCTCCCGCCGCTGTGCTCGTGAGGAGGCGGCTTGTCGTAGATCACCACATTGGTTGGGAATGCATCAAGCGACACCGTGTCGGAATCGACGATCATCGGGTCGGTGGAGCCAACTGACTCCAAGTCCACAGCAGGCTCGCTGGTGACGTGAAGCTGGTCGAGGAGGCTGACGAGGTGGCTCTCGGGGCAATCGGTGCCCGTGTCGGAGGCAGGCTCATCGGAGAGGCGGATCTCGCCAACAAGGTCGGCAAGGCAGCTCGCCGTGCAGGCAATCTCCGTGCCATGCAACGCGTCGAGGCTGACGCCATCGGGCGTGCTGGGCTGGTTGCGCTCGCCAAGAAGGAACAAGGTTCCCGTCCAAAATAGATCTCTGGACGACGGTGCACCTCGCCCATGGTGGGCACCAAATTCCGCGGGTTGGGTGCGACATATGCCAAAGGATGGCTTATCATGGTGGGAGCGAATAGAACGTCACCGGTGCCTGGAAGCGGGATGAGGCGTACACACGAACGTCGGCGCACTTTACCCAGGTTCGGGGCTCTCCTAGGAGATAACACCCCTAGTCCTACTCTGCGGGGTCTCCGCATGATCACTAAGGCACTAGTGAATACAATGGTGCTCCTCGAGCTGTATGCTAGAGGTAGAAGGAGGCAGGGCTAGCTCTCTTCTTCCTCTAGGGTGGAAGCTAGTTCTAACCGGGTGGGAACCCTTTGCATGGGTGCCCTGGGGGGTTTATATAGGCCTACTCCCCAGGGGTAAAATGGTAATCTGGCTGGGTGCTGGACCCGGTTGTCATTGTCTCTGGTCATCGGCTTCTCCGCCGGCGGCTGGGGCCCGCCGCCTGGTCAGGTACGGAGCCGAAAGGCCGCCCCCGCCGCTGGCAGGTCTAGTTGGTGGCTGATCACTGTAGCCGTGATGCTAATGACGCAGGCTTGGTCGGTGGGGCATGGCTACAGTCCTGCCACCTGGTGGGAGATCACTATAGCCACACCACGTTTTATCTAGTTAATGGTGCATGTGCCTCGAGGGAAGAACTGGCCGCGTGCTGGAAGCCGGCCTCTCTTAGGTCTGGTTGGTCCGGCCTTTGCCGTCTTCCGGGCTCTCGCTGCCTGGTAGGGCCCGCCACCTGCGGGCCGTACCAACAGACCGTCGTGGGAATAGGGCTCTGCCTGTCAGGAATGATGTCAAGGGGGAAGTGGCAACAGTGCCGCGTCGTGCGAAGATCTCCGCCTGTATGGGGCACTGTAGCCATGCCACGCCCGGGATTCGAGGGTGAGGGGCTACATTGTAGCCTCACCCAGTCTTGTCCTCTTGATGAGGGGCGCAGACTCTGAGGGCACCTGGTGGCCGCCTGCTAGAAGCCGGCCTCTCCAGAGGCCGTCTGCTAAGAGTCGGCCTATCTTGGTGCTATCTGCTGGCGCACAACCGTCTTCGGGCAGCCGGCCGTTGAGCATGTCGGCCACCAGAAGGTGGCGCTTTACTGTGAAGTCTTGTGGATCGGAGCCGGCCCAAAATCTTGAAAGGCTCATGGACTCGGGTGAGGCTACCCGTGGCCCATTACTCCGACAACATCACATTTATCAAAAAAATTATCACTCAACTTGCTATCACGAATGAAGTTGTGCAATGCCATGCAAGCAATGATGATATTCTTTTGCATATGAGGTGAGTGATGTCTACTACACAACCTTTTTCTTGTAGATGTTGTTGGGCCTCCAAGTGCAGAGGTTTGTAGGACAGTAGCAAATTTCCCTCAAGTGGATGACCTAAGGTTTACCAATCCGTGGGAGGCATAGGATGAAGATGGTCTCTCTCAAACAACCCTGCAACCAAATAACGAAGAGTCTCTTGTTTCCCCAACACACCCAATAATGGTAAATTGTATAGGTGCACTAGTTCGGCGAAGAGATGGTGATACAAGTGCAATATGGATGATAGATACGAGTATTTGTAATCTGAAAATATAAAAACAGCAAGGTAACTAATGATAAAAGTGAGCATAAACGGTATAGCAATGGTAGGAAACAAGGCCTAGGGTTCATACTTTCACTAATGCAAGTTCTCTCAACAATAATAACATAATTGGATCATATAACTATCCCTCAACATGCAACAAAGAGTCACTCCAAAGTCACTAATAGCGGAGAACAAACGAAGAGATTATTGTAGGGTACAAAACCACCTCAAAGTTATCCTTTTTGATCGATCTATTCAAGAGTCCGTAGTAAAATAACACGAAGCTATTCTTTCCATTCGATCTATCATAGAGTTTGTACTAGAATAACACCTTAAGACACAAATCAACCAAAACCCTAATGTCACCTAGATACTCCAATGTCACCTCAAGTATCCGTGGCCATGATTATACGATATGCATCACACAATCTCATATTCATCTATTCGACCAACACAAAGTACTTCAAAGAGTGCCCCAAAGTTTCTACCAGAGAGTCAAGACGAAAACATGTGCCAACCCCTATGCATAAGTTCCTTGAACCCACAAGTTTATCACCAAAACATACATCAAGTGGATCACGTGAATATCCCATTGTCACCACAGATAAGCACGGCAAGACATACATCAAGTGTTCTCAAATCCTTAAAGACTCAATCCAATAAGATAACTTCGAAAGGAAAACTCAATCCATTACAAGGGAGTAGAGGGGGAGAAACATCATAAGATCCAATTATAATAGCAAAGCTCGCGATACATCTAGATCGTATCACCTCAAGAACACGAGAGAGAGAGAGAGAGAGAGAGAGAGAGATCAAACACATAGCTACTGGTACATACCCTCAGCCCCGAGGGTGAACTACTCCCTCCTCATCATGGAGAGCGCCGGGATGATGAAGATGGCCACAGGTGAGGGATCCCCCCCCCTTTGGCAGGGTGCTGGAACAGGATCCCGATTGGTTTTTCGTCGCTACAGAGGCTTGCACCGGCGGAACTCCCGATCTATGGTGCTCCTCGATGTTTTTAGGGTATATGGATATATATATATAGGCGAAAGAAGTCGGTCAGGGGAGCCACGAGGGGCCCACGAGGGTGGGGGGCGTGTCGTGGTTCTAAGCCTGACAGTAGAGTGGGGGGTAGGTATGGAGAGGCAAGGTCCTAGCTATGGAGAGGTTGCAGAGACAAAGGATGTACGAGTTCAGGCCCTTCTCGGAAGAAGTAATAGCCCTACGTCTCGGAGCCCGGAGGCGGTCGAGTGGATTACCAGTATATGAGTTACAAGGTGTCCCACCCCTCTACCTGTGGAGGGGGGTGGCTTATATAGAGTGCGCCAGGACCCCAGCCAGCCCACGTAGGAGAGGGTTTAAGGTGAGTTAAGTCCGGGGCGTTACTGGTAATGCCCCACATAAAGTGTCTTTACTATCATAAAGTCTACTTAATTACAGGCCGTTGCAGTGCAGAGTGCCTCTTGACCTTCTGGTGGTCGAGTGAGTCTTCATGGTCGAGTCCTTCAAGTCAGTCGAGTGAGTTCCCCGTTGGTCGACTGGAAGGCGACCTCTTCTTAGGGTGTCCCTGGGCAAGGTACTTAGATCAGGTCCATGACGCTACCCTAGGTACATGACCCCATCATTAGCCCCCGAATGGATTGAGGCTTCGAGTGAGGAAGGAGTTGATGTTGTTTCCGATTAACCTTTGCACACTGGTCGTGCGTTGTTCTGGACCAAAGAATCTCTTCATCGATAGTGAGCAACTTGTCTCCAGTTGACTCGATCCATTCTTTTCTTTCGTCGTGTGATCTTTCGGGCTTCGATGATCTCCGAGCGACGGATCGCGGGAAACCCCGCGTCTGACAGACCGATCTACCGTTCGTGGATTCCGCGGGATGCGAAATTTGGGGACGCGCGCGAAGCGGAGCGGACCGCGGCGTTCGGATGGGACGGGACATAGACGCCTCGATCTCCGCGCCGCTTTCTTCGCCACGTATCTTGTCTGCATAACTGTTCCTGGATATGATTAGATCGACCGGGCCCACCTGTCATCCACTCGGAAGGGACCTTATAAATGCGCCCGGTGAGGATTTTTGTACTGCGCCTCAGCATTCTTTCTCTCTCTGCTCCCTTCGTCCCCGTCTAGCGCGCTCGCTCCCGCCCCCGCACAACTTCCCCTCGCGCGTTTCGCCGGCAACCATGGCCAAGGAGAAGATGGCAACGTTGGAATGCGCGAAGAAGGCGTCGGCGTCGGAGAAGGCGAAGGGGAGATCTACCAGCCGCGGCGGGTCTTCGTCCAGAGCCCGCCTGCCGAAGGGCTGGGTCCAAGGAGACTGGATCCAGTCGACCATCACGGAGAAAGATCTCCTCGACATGGCCAACGAGGGCTTGATCCCTCATGGAGCTGCGAGGCTTCCGGGGAAGGAGTGGCAGCCCCAGCCAGAAGAGGGTGAGTGCGTGCTCTTGGCCACTCATGTAGATCGTGGATTTTCTTTGCCGCCGAGTATTTTCTTCTGTGGCTTCTTGAACTTCTTTGGAGCGCAGCTCCACCACTTTACTCCAAATTCTATCGCCTATCTTGCTGCGTTCGTGTCCATGTGTGAGGGTTTCCTGGGTTGTCGACCGCACTGGGGCTTGTTCAAGCATATATTCACATGTCGCTCTTAGACCGTGAAGAAGGCGAGCCCAGGCGATGAAAGAACCCGAGTCGTCCAAATGTGTGGGGGTCTGGGGATCCAGGTGAGGAATAAGAGTACCTTCCCGCCCATGACCTTTCCCGAGTCAGTCAGAGGCTGGCAGTCGACCTGGTTTTACTGCCAGGACCAGTCGACGCCGGGGCAGTCGAGTGGACTTCCTCAGTTTACCATGGACCGAGTGAACAAGCCCTCCTCTCTGAAGTTGATTCCGGAGGAGAAAGCTGACGTGAAGATGTTGATGGAGCGCGTGGTGCAGTTGGTTCGGGAGGGAGTGACGGGCATGGATCTCTTGGAGGTCTTCCTTAGGCGTCGTATTCAGCCCCTTCAGTTCCGGAGCCACTGCATGTGGCTGTACTGTGGGACTGAAGACGAGACTCGGGTCCATCCAGAAGCAGTCGACGATGTCACTTTGGAAAGATGGATGGCCGCCGTTACCGGAAACAAGGATAACCCACGCGGAGCCAGAAGGATTCCTCCACTCGACCACAACAGTGATCCAGACAAGGTAGGCCTGTTCTGCTCTCCACTGTGTTCTTGTCATATTTATTTCTGTTTATTCTGCCGATTGGTCAGTTGATCCTTGTCTTGATATCTACCAGGCTCTCACCGAGCTGTACTCGATGCCCAATGGAGCTCAGGCTCCGACTGAGGAGGGTGAGGCGAGTGGGGGCGAGAGCCAGGAGGAGGAGGAGTGGGACTCGGACGTTGCTGAGAACGATGATGACGATGACAACGATGACGGTGATGAAGATGACGCTGAAGACGAGGAAGAAGAGGAGGAGGAGGTCGTACCACCGCGCTCAGAAAGGCGGTCGAAGCTTGTCCACGACCCTTCGACTGAACGTGGCAAGGGGGTTGCGACCGTTGCTCAGTCGACCAAGCGCCCTCGGACCACCTCTCCGGCGCCGACTGAAAGGGCGCCGAAGCAGCCCAGGGCGGCTCCGTCAAAGCCGACCAAGCTCCTGCCGAAGATGAAGGTGTCCATCCCTACCATATCAGGGTAATCATGCTGCTTAAGTCTTCTTACTTTGTGTGAACTTTGTCTCTGGTTGACGCTGAAGTAAGTCGACTGATTCTTTGGAGTTTGCAGTGCTGCTACTTCTGAGACCTCAGCCCGAGCTGATGACCATGAGATGGAGGACGCAGCAACCTCAAAACCAGGTACTATACTCTTAACGCCACTTTTAGTCGACTGACTCATGATCTCTAACTCTGATTCTTTTCTGTAGCTCCATCCAACGTTGTTATCACTCTCCCTGACGACGATGAAGATGAGGAACCACTGAAGCACAGAATGAGAAGGAAGGCGTCTGCCAGCGGGGCGACCCAGGATGTGATGGTGCCTGAGACTCAGGTCGCGACGGAGGAGAACACCACTCGACACACCGTATCCGTCGCAGATCCGCTGACAAGTGCTCCGCAGCCCTCTCTCTTCACGACGCACCACGTCCCAGAGGACCAAGCTGGCGCGGCGAAGGAGGCGATATGCCAGGCAGGAATCATGATGGAGCAATTGAAGACCATCCGGGATGCGAGCCAGGCAGCTTACGACACCAGTTCTGCCCTCCAAAGCAATGTTCAGGTCAGTCGACCACCGTTCGTTCTCCAGTATTTACCGTAGTCACCCACCGGGTGTGTCGATTTAAACTTCGTGATAGCGGGGGCACGCTGAGTGCACCCGCTGGGTGTAGTCCCCAAGGCTAAGATCGACTGCTGGCAGTCGGCCTTAGGCTTTATAATTTCAGTCTTTCCATCGTTCGACCATGTCGACTGGATTTCGCAAACCGGTCGACTGGTCGACTCTGTCTTCAATAGTATTAGTGGGGGCACGCTGAGTGCACCCACTGGGTGTAGTCCCCAAGGCTAAGGTCAACTGCTGGCAGTCGGTCTTAGGCTTTCTAATTTCGATCTTTCTGTCATTCGACTATGTCGAATGGGTTTCGCAAACCGGTGGGGGCACGCTGAGTGCACCCACTGGGTGTAGTCTCCGAGACTGTGGTCGACTGCTTGCAGTCGATTACAGCCTTAAAGAATACATCTATCTCTCTTTTTTTTGAGGTCGACTGGTCGACTCTATCTTCAATAGGATTAGTGGGGGCACGCTGAGTGCACCCACTGGGTGTAGTCCCCGAGACTACGGTCGAATGCTTGTATTCGGCTGTAGTCTTAGAAACGTGTGACTTTTCCTTTTTCACTCGGAAGTGAATTATATTTGCCATTTAGTCGATTGGTTCTTCGCAGAACTCCTGTGATCTTGTGGCTCGCTACTCTGAGCTGGAAAACAAGCATACTCAACTTGAGCTGAGCTTGAAGCTGGTTCAGGAGAAGCTGACGAAGGCAAAGGAGGAGACCGAAGGTATGTTTGGTGAGACCCTGACGACTGCTTGTTCCCTTGCTTGTTTCAAAATCTGATCTTGCTGTAACTTGCAGGTAAGGTAAGGGAGGCCCAACAGAAGAAAGACCTCGAACTAGCTGAGAAGATCAAGCTTGCTGACGAGAAGTTAGCTTCAGTCACCAAGCTTGAACAAGACAATACCAATCTGAAAGCTGCTCTTGGGATCGCCAACAAGGAGGTCAGTCGACTGAAAGCTGATAAAGCTGCCCTGACCGACCAAGTCAGTAAGTTGACTGGGAAGAAAAATGATCTGGAGGCCTTCCTGAGTGGTCTTGCCAAGAAGCTGTTTCTTATGCTTGAAGGTAAACCTCTATGCTCGGCAAACATTTCCAATCGTAGTTTTTCCATTCGACCATTCCCTTGACTCAGTGATCGTCCTTGCAGAATTTTGCCAAAACTTTGAAGAAGAAACTAGCCGGCTGGAGCCAAACCTCGACCCCGTCAATTCTCCGGTGAACGACGAAGTTGCCATGGATGTTTTCCGACTGGAGTCTCGTGTTGCAGCTGTCGTGGACTATCTCGCAAGGCTGAAGGCCGTCACATCTCGCATCGACTCGACGCTTTGGCCTGGGGAGACACTTCAGAATGACCTCGAGTCGCTGATGGCTCGCTTGAACACGATCCCTGGTCGAGTGCAGGAATGGAAGAAGTCCTCGGCTCGGTGCGGTGCAGATGTTGCTCTGTGTCTGGCCCGAGTCCACTGCAAAGATGCGCGAGAAGAGAAGCTGGCGGCCCTCCGGGTGGCCAACACCAAGAAACACGACTTCAGGTCCTTTATGGAAACTTTCCTTGCGTCTGCCACTCGGATCGCCGACGGAATTGACCTTGATGAGTTTGTTGCACCTTCCAGCCCTCCACAGGAGGGGTAAAAAACTTCTTCTAGCTCGACGCTTTAAATTTGCCTCGGTATGCCGAGTGGAATTGTAACCGATAAACCTTAACAGGCTTAACGCCTGAGCCCTTTCGGTTCCTTTAGATATTGATTCAAATTTGCCTTGGTAGGATTTTTATAACTTAAGCGAGCACAGGGCTGCAGCTAAGCCCCCGAGTGAGAGGTTTGCTCTTCACTCGGTAGGATTTTGATAACTTAGGCGAGTACTTGGACTGCAGCTAAGCCTCCGAGTGAGAGGTTTGCTCTTCACTCGGTAGGATTTTGATAACTTAGGCGAGCACTGGGCTGCAGCTAAGCCTCCGAGTGAGAGGTTTGCTCTTCACTCGGTAGGATTTTTATAACTTAGGCGAGCACTGGGCT